>NW_027046327.1:0-27330 GCF_025399875.1 Dalotia coriaria | reverse complement strand
AAGCCGATCTAAAATGCTTAAAAATGTTATTTTAGCAAAACAGCCGTTTTGAGCTTTAACCCTGCGTTTTAACGCGTAAACAGCATAAAACGACGAAATTTTTATTATTCGTTTTTATTAATATTGCGTCTATTTGAACGTTTTCCCAACGATCTAAAATACTTGAAAATGATTATTTTAGCAAAACAGCACGTTTTGAGCTTTAATCTGCGTTTTAACGCGTAAAACAGCAAAACGACGAATTTTTATTATTCGTTTTATTATATGCTTTATTTGAACGATTTCAACGATCTAAAATGCTTGAAAATGCTTATTTGTAGCAAAACAGCCCGTTTTGAGCTTTAATCTGCGTTTTAACGCGTAAAACAGCATAAAAACGACGAAATTTTATTATTCGTTTTCATTAATATTGCGTCTATTTGAACGATTTCAACGATCTAAAATGCTTGAAATGAGTTATTTTAGCAAAACAGCACGTTTTGAGCTTTTAATCTGCGTTTTAACGCGTAAAACAGCATAAAAACGACGAATTTTTATTATTCGTTTTTATTAATATTGCTTCTATTTGAACGATTTCAACGATCTAAAATGCTTGAAAATGCTTATTTTAGCAAAACAGCACGTTTTGACCTTTAGTCTGCGTTTTAACGCGTAAAACAGCATAAAACAACGAAATTTTATTATTCGTTTTTATTAATATTGCGTCTATTTGAACGATTTCAACGATCTAAAATGCTTGAAAATGCTTATTTTAGCAAAACAGCACGTTTTGAGCTTTAATCTGCGTTTTAACGCGTAAAACAACATAAAACGACGAATTTTTATTATTCGTTTTTATTAATATTGCTTCTATTTGAACGATTTCAACGATCTAAAATGCGTGAAAATGCTTATTTTAGCAAAACAGCACGTTTTGAGCTTTCAATCTGCGTTTTAACGCGTAAAACAGCATAAAACGACTGAATTTTTATTATTCGTTTTTATTAATATTGCTTCAATTTGAACGATTTCAACGATCTAAAATGCTTGAAAATGCTTATTTTAGCAAAACAGCCCGTTTAAGCTTTAATCTGGTTTTAACGCGTAAAACAGCATAAAAACGACAAAATTTTTTTATTCGTTTTTATTAATATTGCTTATTTGAACGATTTCAACGATCTAAAATGTTAAAAATGATTATTTTAGCAAAACAGCACGTTTTGAGCTTTAATCTGCGTTTTAACGCGTAAAACAGCATATAAACGACGAATTTTTAATTATTCGTTTTTTATTAATATGCTCTATTTGAACGATTTCAAGCGTTTCAAAATGCGAAAATTATTAGAATCAGCACGTTTTTTTTAATCTGCTTTTAACGATAAACAGCTAAAAGCGTTTTTTATTATTCTTTTATAATATTGCTTATTTAACTGTTTAAATCTAAAATGTTGAAAATGCTATTTTTAAATAATCGCGTTTTATTAATTTTGTTTTTAGCGTTAAACAGCTAAAAACGACGAATTTTATTATCGTTTTTTTAATATTGTTTTTAACGATTTAACGATCTAAAATGCTTGAAAATGCTTATTTTAATAAACAGCCGTTTTGAGCTTAATCTGCGTTTTAACGCGTAAAACAGCATAAAACGACGAAATTTAATTATTCGTTTTATTAATTTGTCTATTTATACGTTTCAACGATCTAAAACGCTTGAAAATGCTTATTTTTAATAATCGGTTTTTAAAGCTTTAATCTGCGTTTTCAACGACTAAAAGCATAAAGACGTTTTTTAAAACGCTTTTTATTTAATTGCTTTTTGAACGGTTCAAACGATCTAAAATGCTGAAATCTTATTTTAGCAAAATCAGCGTTTTGAGCTTTATGCGTTTTAACGCGTAAAACAGCATTAAAACGACTGAAATTTTTATTATCGTATTTTATTTATTGCGTTCTATTTGAAACGATTTCAGCGATCTAAATGCTTGAAAATGCTTATTTTTAGCAAAACAGCTCGTTTTGAGTTAATCTGCGTTTTAACGCTAAAACAGCATAAAATGACGAATTTTTTATTATTCGTTTTTATTAATATTGCTTCTATTTGAACGATTTCAGCGATTAAAATGCTGAAAATGTTTTATTTTAGCAAACAGCATTTTTGAGCTTTAATCTGCGTTTTAACGCTAAAAGCTTAAAACTATGCAAAATTTTATTATTGGTTTTTTTAAATTTTGCTCTATTTGAACGATTTCAACGATCTAAAATGCTTGAAAATGTTTTTTAGCAAAACAGCCGTTTTGAGCTTTAATCGTTTAACGCGTAAAACATCATAAAAACACAATTTTTATTAATTCGTTTTATTAATATTGCTTCTATTTGAACGATTTCAACGATCTAAAATGCTTGAAAATGCTTATTTTAGCAAAACGAGCACGTTTGAAGCTTTAATCTGCGTTTTAACGCGTAAACAGCATAAAACGACGAAAGTTTTATTATTCGTTTTTATTATCATTGCTTCTATTTGAACGATTTCAACGATCTAAAATGCTTGTAAATGTTATTTTAGCAAAACAGCACGTTTTGAGCTTTAATCTGCGCTTTTAACGCGTAAAACAGCATAAAACGACGAAATTTTTATTATTCGTTTTTATTAATATTGCTTCTATTTGAACGATTTCACGATCTAAAATGCTTGAAAATGCTTATTTTAGCAAAACAGCACGTTTTGAGCTTTTAATCTGCGTTTTAACGCGTAAACAGCATAAAACGACGCGATTAAAATGCTTGAAAATGCTTATTTTAGCAAATCAACGTTTTGAGTTTAATCTGCGTTTTAACGATAACAACTTAAAAACGACGAAATTTTTATTATTCGTTTTATTAATATTGCTCTATTTTTTAATATGCTAAAATGCTTAAAAATGCTATTTTAGCAAAATACAGTTTTGAGTTTTAATCTGCGTTTTAACGTAAAAAATGCTATAAAACGACGAATTTTTATTATTCGTTTTTTTAATTGCGTATTTGAACGATTAACATCTAAAAATTTTAAAATGATTATTTTAGCAAAACAGCAGTTTTGAGCTTTAATCTGCGTTTTAACGCATAAAACAGCATAAAACGACGATTTTTTTTATTCGTTTTTATTAATATTGCGTCTATTTGAACGATTTCAACGATCAAAATGCTTGAAAATGCTTATTTTGCAAAACAGCACGTTTTAGCTTTAATCTGCGTTTTAGCGCGTAAAACAGCATAAAACGACGAATTTTTTTATTCTCCTTTTTATTAATGTTGCTTCTATTTGAACGATTTCAACGATCTAAAATGCTTGAAAATGCTTATTTTAGCAAAACAGCACGTTTTGAGCTTTAGTCGCGTTTTAAGGGTAAAACAGCATAAAAACGACGAATTTTTATTATTCGTTTTTATTAATATTGCGTCTATTTGAACGATTTCAACGATCAAAATGCTTGAAAATGCTTATTTTAGCAAAACAGCAATGTTTTGAGCTTTAATCTGCGTTTTAACGCGTAAAACAGCATAAAACGACGAAATTTTATTATTCGTTTTATTAATATGCTCTATTTGAACGATTTAAACGATCTAAAATGCTTGAAAATGCTTTATTTTACAAACAGCACGTTTTGAGCTTTAATCTGCGTTTTAACGCGTAAAACAGCATAAAAACGACGTAATTTTTATTATTCGTTTTATTAATATTGCGTCTATTTGAACGATTTCAACGATCTAAAATGCTTGAAAATGCTTAGTTTTAGCAAAACAGCATCGTTTTGAGTTTTAATCTGCTTTTTAACGCGTAATAGCATTAAAACGACGAAATTTATATTCGTTTTATTATTTTGCTTCATTTGAAGTTTCAACGACTTAAATGCTTTGAAAATGCTTATTTTAGCAAAACAGCAACGTTTTGAGTTTTTAATCTGCGTTTTAGCGTAAACGCATCAAAACGACAAAATTTTTATTATTCGTTTTTATTAATATTGCTTCTATTTGAACGATTTCAACGGATCTAAAATGCTTGAAAATATTTTAGCAAAACAGCACGTTTTGAGTTTTAATCTGCGTTTTAACGCGTAAACAGCATAAAAACGACGAAATTTTTATTATTTGTTTTTATTAATATTGCGTCTATTTGAACGTTTTCAACGATCTAAAATGCTTGAAAATGATTATTTTAGCAAAACAGCACGTTTTGATTTAATCTGCGTTTTAACGCGTCAAAACAGCATAAAACGACGATTTTTTATTATTCGTTTTATTAATATTGCTTCTATTTGAAACGATTTCAACGATCTAAAATGTCTTGAAAATGCTTATTTTAGCAAAACAGCAGTTTTGAGTTTTAATCTGCGTTTTAACGCGAAAACAGCATTAAAAACGACGAAATTTTTATTATTCGTTTTTATTAATATTGCTTCTATTTGAAATGATTTCAACGATCTAAAATGCTTGAAAATGCTTATTTTAGCAAAACAGTACGTTTTGAGCTTTAATCTGCGTTTTAACGAGTAAAACAGCATAAAACGACGAAATTTTTATTATTCGTTTTTATTAATATTGCGTCTATTTCACGATCTAAAATGCTTAAAATGACTATTTTAGCAAAATCAGCACAGTTTTGAGCTTTAATCTGCGTTTTAACGATAAAGCACTAAAACGACGAATTTTTTATTATTCGTTTTATTAGTATTGTTTCGATTTGAACGATTTCAACGATCTAAAATGCTTGAAAATGATTATTTTAGCAAAACAGCACGTTTTGAGCTTTTATCTGCGTTTTAACGCGTAAAACAGCATAAAACGACGAAATTTTTTCGTTTTTTAATAGTTCTATTTGAATGATTTCAACGATCTAAAATGCGGAGCTTATGCAACGCTTTGTTAATCTGGTTTTAACGCGTAAACAGCATAAAACGACGAAATTTTATTATTTGTTTTATTAATATTGCGCTATTTGAACGATTTCAACGATCTAAAATGCTTGAAAATGCTTATTTTAGCAAAACAGCACGTTTTGAGCTTTAATCTGCGTTTTAACGCGTAAAACAGCATAAAACGACGATTTTATTATTCGTTTTTATTAATATTGCTTCTATTTGAACGATTTCAACGATCTAAAATGCTTGAAAATGCTTATTTTAGCAAAACAGCACGTTTTGAGCTTTAATCTGCGTTTTAACGCGTAAAACAGCATAAAACGACGGAAATTTTTATTATTCGTTTTTATTAATATTGCTCTATTTGAACGATTTCAACGATCTAAAATGCTTGAAAATGCTTATTTTAGCAAAACAGCACGTTTTGAGCTTTAATCTGCGTTTTAACGAGTAAAACAGCATAAAACGACGAAATTTTTATTATTCGTTTTTATTAATATTGCGTCTATTTCCAACGATCTAAAATGCTTAAAATGACTATTTTAGCAAAACAGCACGTTTTGAGCTTTAATCTGCGTTTTAACGCGTAAAACAGCATAAAAACGACGATTTTTATTATTATTCGTTTTTATTAGTATTGCTTCGATTTGAACGATTTCAACGATCTAAAATGCTTGAAAATGTTATTTTAGCAAAACAGCACGTTTTGAGCTTTAATCTGCGTTTTAACGCGTAAAACAGCATAAAAACGACGAAATTTTATTATTCGTTTTTATTAATATTGCTTCTATTTGAACGATTTCAACGATCTAAAATGCTTGAAAATGCTTTATTTTAGCAAAACAGTATCGTTTTGAGCTTTAATCTGCGTTTTAACGGTAAAACAGCATAAAAACGACGAATTTTTATTATTCGTTTTTTTTTAATATTGCGTCTTTAACGATTTCAACGATCAAAAAATGCTTGAAAAATGCTTATTTTAGCAAAACAAACACGTTTTGAGCTTTTAATCTGCGTTTTAACGCGTAAAAAGCATAAAAACGACGAATTTTTATTATTCGTTTTATTAATATTGCGTCTATTTGAACGATTTCAACGATCTAAAATGCTTGAAAATGTTTTTAGCAAAACAGCACGTTTTGAGCTTTTAATCTGCGTTTTACGCGTAAAACAGCATAAAACGACGATTTTTATTATTCGTTTTTATTAATATTGTTTCTATTTGAATGATTTCAACGATCTAAAATGCTGAAAATGCTTATTTTAGCAAAACAGCACGTTTTGAGCTTTAATCTGCTTTTTAAACCAAAAACCTAAAAAGGGAAATTTTTTATTTTTTTTTTAATTGTTTTTTTAAATTTAAAATTAAATTTAAAAATTTATTTTGCAAAAACACCCTTTTTAGTTTTAACCGTTTTAACGCGTAAACGCAAAAAAAACCAATTTTTTTATTCGTTTTTTTAATTTCTATTTAAATTTCATTAAAATTTAAAAATGCTTATTTTAAAAAAGCACGTTTTGAGCTTTAATCTGCTTTTAACGCGAAAAAGAAAAAAAGGAAATTTTTTATTATTCGTTTTTATTAATTATTGAATCTATTTAACGATTTCAAATAAAATTTGAAATGTTTATTTTAGCAAAACCGTTTTTATTTTTTAACCGTAAAACGCATAAAAAGAGAAATTTTATATTGTTTTTATTAAAAATTTTTACTTTAACGAAAAATTTAAAATTTAAAATTTGCAAAAAAGCCATTTTAGCAACCGTTTTGGGTAAAACCAAAAAAACGAAAAACATAAAAAAATTTTAAATTTTTTTTTAATTTTTTTTTAAAAGTTTAAACTTATTTTAAAAAATTTGCTTTAAATGCTTTAAAGCAAAAACAATTTTAATTCGTTTTATAAATGCTTAGACAAATTTAAATAAAATTTAAAATTTTTACAAAAATGTTTTGAAAATTGCTTTAAGCTTAAAAAAAAAAAGAATTTTTTTTTTTAAACAGCTTAAAAAAAATTTTTACATTTTTTAATATTTTAAAAACATTTAAAGCAATCTTTTTTAAAAAAAAACAATTTTATTTTTTTTTAAAAGGTAACTTAAACGACAAATTTTTAAATTGTTTTTTAAATGTTTTATTTTAAGTTTAAGGGTAAAAACTAAAAGAAATTTTAATTGTTTTATTAATGCTTCAAACACAAGAAAATTTTAAATCTTTTTTTAAAAATTTTTGGTAATTTAAGGGTTAAAAGCTAAAAAATTTTATTAAAAACTTTTATTAAATTTCCGTTAACGCTAAAAGCAAAAAACGAAATTTTTTTCGTTTTTTATTTTTTTTTGGTACCAAAACACTAAAAGGAAAATTTTTTATTTTTAAAATTTTCTTTTAATTGCTTTTAAAAAAAATAGAAAACAAATTTTATAATTTTTTTTAGTTTCTTAAATTTTTTAAAATAAAAGCTTAAAAATTTTTTTAAACCTTTTATTTTAATTGCGTTTTAAGCAAAGTAAAAAAAAATTTTTATTTAAAATAACATTTTTTAATTTAAATTTAACGCCATTTAAATTTCCTTTTTAAAAAAAGCTTTTGATTTGCTTTTAATTTAAAACTAAAAACGAATTTTTACTTTTTATTAATATTGCGTCATTTAAATTCAATTAAATGCTTAAAATGCTTTTTTGAAAAGCAGTTTTTTTAATTTTTAGAAGCTAAACAAAAAGGGAAATTTTTTTTCCCTTTTTTAATGCGTTTTTTAACGTTTCAAATTAAATCTTAAAATTTATTTTAGCAAAAACAGCACGTTTTGAGCTTTTAATCTGCGTTTTAACGCGTAAAACAGCATAAAAACGACGAAATTTTTATTATTCGTTTTTATTAATATTGCTTCTATTTGAATGATTTCAACGATCTAAAATGCTTGAAAATGCTTATTTTAGCAAAACAGCACGTTTTGAGCTTTAATCTGCGTTTTAACGCGTAAAACACATAAAACGACGAAATTTTTTATTATTCGTTTTTATTAATATTGCTTCTATTTGAACGATTTCAACGATCTAAAATGCTTGAAAATGCTTTATTTTAGCAAAACAGCACGTTTTGAGCTTTAATCTGCGTTTTAACGCGTAAAACAGCATAAAAACGACGAAATTTTTATTATTTGTTTTTATTAATATTGCGTCTATTTGAACGATTTCAACGATCTAAAATGCTTGAAAATGCTTATTTTAGCAGAAAACAGCACGTTTTGAGCTTTAATCTGCGTTTTAACGCGTAAACAGCATAAAAACGACGATTTTTTATTATTCGTTTTTATTAATATTGCTTCTATTTGAACGATTTCAACGATCTAAAATGCTTGAAAATGCTTATTTTAGCAAAACAGCACGTTTTGAGCTTTTAATCTGCGTTTTAACGCGTAAAACAGCATAAAAACGACGAAATTTTTATTATTCGTTTTTATTAATATTGCTTCTATTTGAACGATTTCAACGATCTAAAATGCTTGAAAATGCTTATTTTAGCAAAACAACACGTTTTGAGCTTTAATCTGCGTTTTAACGCGTAAAACAGCATAAAAACGACGAATTTTTATTATTCGTTTTTATTAATATTGCGTCTATTTGAACGATTTCAACGATCTAAAATGCTTGAAATTGCTTATTTTAGCAAAACAGCACGTTTTGAGCTTTAATCTGCGCTTTAACGCGTAAAACAGCATAAAAACGACGTATTTTTATTATTCGTTTTTATTATTGCTTCTATTTGAACGATTTCAACGATCTAAAATGCGTGAAAATGCTTATTTTAGCAAAACAGCACGTTTTGAGCTTTAATCTGCGTTTTAACGCGTGAAACAGCATAAAACGACAAATTTTTATAATTCGTTTTTATTATATGCGTCTATTTGAACGATTTCAACGATCTAAAATGCTTGAAAATGCTTATTTTAGCAAAACAGCACGTTTTGAGCTTTAATCTGCGTTTTAACGCGTAAAACAGCATAAAAACGACGAATTTTTTATTTATCGTTTTTATTAATATTGCTTCTATTTAAACGATTTCAACAATCTAAAATGCTTGAAAATGCTTATTTTAACAAAACAGCACGTTTTGAGCTTTAATCTGCGTTTTAACGCGTAAAACAGCATAAAAACGACGAAATTTTTATTATTCGTTTTTATTAATATTGCTTCTATTTGAACGATTTCAACGATCTAAAATGCTTGAAAATGCTTATTTTAGCAAAACAGCAGGATTTTTTAATTTTCGTTTTAAAAAAAGCTAAAAGGAAATTTTTAATTCTTTTTTTAAAATGTTATTTAACCAACGTTAAAAAAGTTAAAAATGCTTTTTTTTAACAAAAAAAGAGGGAAATTTTTAATCGGGTTTTAAGCGTAAAAACATAAAACGACTTTTTTATTTTTTTTTTTTAAAGCTTTATTTAACGTTTAACGCAAAAGCTTAAAACATTTTAAAAACCCGTTTTTTTAAAGTTTTAAGGGTAAAACACTAAAAGCAAAATTTTTTATTACAAAATTTTTTATTTAAGGGGTTTAACGAAAAAAATGCAAAAAAATTTTTTTAAAAAAAACCCGTTTTATTTTAATTGTTTTTTAAGGGTTTAAAAACTAAAAGCTTTTTTTTTATTTTTTTAAAAAGCTTTTTTTAAGTTTAACGCTAAAAGCAAAACATTTTAAAAAACGGTTTTTATTTTTTTGGGTTTTAACGCAAAAAAATTTAAAAGAAAATTTTAAATTCGTTTTTTTTTAATTTGCGTTTTACGGCACTTTAAAAAATTTAAATGTTTTTTAAAAAACCCCCTTTTGACTTTAACGGTTTTAAGCAAAAAACAAAAAAAACAGTTTTTTTTAAGTTTTAATTTAAGCTTTTTAAACGTTTTAACGCAAAATTTAAAATCTTTTTTAAAAAAGCCTTTTGACTTTAATCTGTTTTAAGCTAAAAAGCAAAAACGACTTTTTTTATTTTCTTTTTTTATTAAATTTTTTAAAACGATTTAAATCTTTTTAAAATGCTTTTTTTACAAACAACGTTTATTTTAAAAAGCTTTTTGTAAAACAGAAAAAGAGTTTTTTATTTTCTTTTTTATTAAATTTTTTAAAACGATTTAACGTTAAAATGCAAAAGTTTTTTTTACAAACAAAATTTTTTGAAATCTTTTAAAGCAAAACAGAAAAAGAGTTTTTTTTTTTTTTTATTAAAGCTTAAAACGATTTAAATCTAAAATTTAAAATGCTTTTTTTGAAAACACACTTTTTAGCAATTGCTTTTTTACCCAAAAACAATCCCCAAATTTTTTTAACCATTAAGGCTTTTTTGCTTTAAGTCTAAAAGTTAAAATTTTATTTTGAAAACCCCCTTTTAGCAAAGCCTTTTTTTGGGGGAAAAAACAGCATAAAAAAACAAATTTTTAATCGTTTTTTTTAAATATTGCGTCCATTTGAACGATTTCAACGATCAAAAATGCTTGAAAATGTTATTTTACAAAACAGCACGTTTTGAGCTTTAATCGCGTTTTAACGAAAAACACATAAAACGACAATTTTATTTATCGTTTTTATTAATATTGTTCTATTTAAGATTTCAACAATCTAAAATGCTTAAAAATGCTTATTTTAGCAAAACAGCACTTTTTGATTTTTTAATCTGCTTTTTAAGGGTAAAACAGCAAAAAAAACGACGAAATTTTTATTATTCGTTTTTTTTAATATTGCTTCTTTTTTAAAATTTCAACGATCAAAAATGCTTGAAAATGCTTATTTTAGCAAAAAAAGCACGTTTTGAGTTTTTAATCTGCGTTTTAACGCGTAAAACACATAAAAACGACAAAATTTTTTATTATTCGTTTTTTTTAAATTTGTTTATTTAACGATTTCAACGATCTAAAATTTGAAAATGCTTATTTTAGAAAAACAGCACTTTTTGATTTTAATTGCGTTTTAACGCGTAAACAGCAAAAAAACGACGAAATTTTTTTATTATTTTTTTTTATTAAATTGCGTTTTTTGAACGATTTCAACGATCAAAATGTTTAAAATGCTTATTTTGCAAAAAAAGCCGTTTTGACTTTAATCTGCGTTTTAACGTAAAACAGCATAAAAACGACGATTTTTATTATTCGTTTTTATTAATATTGCTTCTATTTGAACGTTCAACGATCTAAAATGCTTAGAATGCTTATTTTAGCAAAACAGCGTTTGAACTTTAATCTCCGTTTTAACGCGTAAACAGCGGCTCGGGCACCGGTAAAATTTTTATTATTCGTTTTTTATTAATATTGCGTCTATTTGGTGCGAATTTTCAACGATCTAGATAACTTGAAGAACATACTTATTTTAGCAAACAGCGGCGTTTTGAGCTTTATTCTGCGTTTTAACGAGTAAAACAGCGCTTAAAACGGCAAAATTTTATTATTCGTTTTTATTATTGCGTCTATTTAACGATCTAAATGCTTAAAAATGACTATTTTAGCAAAACAGCACGTTTTGCGCGCTAATCTGCGTTTTTAACGCGTAAAACAGCATAAAACGACGGGTACACTTTTTATTATTCGTTTTTATTAGTATTGCTTCGATTTGAACGATTTCCAGCGATCTAAAATGCTTAGAAAATGATTATTTTAGCAAAACAGCACGTTTTGAGCTTTTAATCTACGTTTTAACGCGTAAAACAGTATAAAACGAGCAGATTACATGTGCGTTTTATTAATATTGCTTCTATTTGAACGATTTCAACGATCTAAAATGCTTGAAAATGCTTATTTTAGCAAAACAGCACGTTTTGAGCTTTAATCTGTTTGCGTAAACAAGCATAAAAACGACGAATTTTATTTATTGTTTATTAATATTGCTTCTATTTGAACGATTTCAGCGATCTAAAATGCTTGAAAATGCTTATTTTGGCAAACAACACGTTTTGAGCTTTAATCTGCGTTTTAACGCGTAAAACAGCATAAAACGACGAATTTTTATTATTCTGTTTTTATTTAAATATTGCGTCTGTTGAACGATTTTAAACTGATCGCGTGGCGTGCTTATTTTGGCGACCGGCGGCGTTTTGAGCTTTTAATCTGCGTTTTAACGCGTAAACAGCATAAAAACGACGATTTTTTATTATTCGTTTTATTAATATTTGCTTCTATTTGAACGATTTCAACGATCTAAAATGCTTGAAAATGTATTTTATGAACGCACGTTTTTGAGCTTTTAAATGCTGCGTTTTAACGCGTAAAACAGCATAAAACGGCGAAATTTTATTCGTTTTTATTAATGTGCGTCTATTTGAACGATTTCAACGATCTAAAATGCTTGAAAATGCTTATTTTAGCAAAACAGCACGTTTTGAGCGCAATCTGCGTTTTAACGGTGGAACAGCATAAAACGACAGAACTGATATTCGTTTTTATTAATGTGCGTTATTTCAACGATAAAATGCTTAAAATAACTATTTAGCAAACAGCGCACGTTTTGAGCTTTAATCGCGTTTTAACGCGTAAAACAGCACATAAAACGACGGATTTTTATTATTCGTTTTTTATTAGTATTGCTTTCGATTTGAACGATTTCAACGATCTAAAATGCTTGAAAATGATTATTTTGTAAAACAACGCGTTTTGAGCTTTAATCTGCGTTTTTAACGCGTAAACAGCATAAAAACGACGAATTTACTTTATTATTCGTTTTTTATTAATATTTAGCTCTGGCGAACGATTTCAACGATCTTTAAATGTGAAAATGCTTATTTTAGCATAACAGCACGTTTGAGCTTTTAATCTGCGTTTTAACGCGTAAAACAGCATAAAACGAAGAATTTTTATTATTCGTTTTTATTAATATTTGCTATTTGAGACAATTTCAACGATCTAAAATACTTAATCTTATTTAGCAAAACAACGTTTTTGAAGGCTTTAATCTGCGTTTTAACGCGTAAAACAGCATAAAACGACGAATTTTTATTATTCGTTTTTATTAATATTGCTTCTATTTGAACGATTTCAACGATCTAAAATGCTTGAAAATGATTATTTTAGCAAAACAGCACGTTTTGAGGACTTTAATCTGAACTGCCCGTAAAACTGCATAAAACGACGAATTTTTATTAATCGTTTTTATTAATGAAAACTTCTGTTGAACGATTTCAACGATCTAAAATGCGAAAATGATTATTTTAGCAAAACAGCACGTTTTGGAGCTTTAATCACCGTTTTAACTCGTAAAACAGCATAAAACGACGAAATTTTATTATTCGTTGTTTTTATTAATATTACATCTATTTGAACAATTTCAACGATCTAAAATGCTTGAAAATGCTTATTTTAACAAAACGGCACGTTTTGAGCTTTAATCTGCGCGTTTTAACGCGTACATTATATAAAAACGACGAAAATTTTATTATTCGTTTTTATTAATATTGCGTCTATTTGAACGATTTCAAACGATCTAAGAATGGCAGAAAATGCTTTATTTTTAGCAAAACAGCACGTTTTGAGCATTAATCTGCGTTTAACGCGTAAAACAGCATAAAAACGACGAAATTTTTATTATTCGTTTTTATTAATATTGCACGTCTATTTGAACGATTTCAGCTTGATTTAAAATGCTTGAAAACGCTTATTTTTAGCAAAACAGCACGTTTTGACCTTTAATCTGCGTTTTTTAACGCGTAAAACAACATAAAACGACGAAATTTTTATTATTCGCTTTTTTTTAAACTATTGTGCGTCTATTTGAACGATTCAGCGGTGAAATGCTTGAAAATGCTTATTTTAGCAAAACAGCACATTTGAGCTTTTAATCTGCGTTTTTAACGCGTAAAACAGCATAAAACGACGAATTTTTATTGGCTGGACTTTTTATTAATATTGCTTCTATTTGAACGATTTCAACGATCTAAAATGCTTGAAAATGTTTTTTTTAGCAAAACAGCACTTTTTTGAGTTTTTAATCTGCGTTTTTACGCGTAAAAAACATAAAACGACGAAATTTTTATTATTCTTTTTTATTAATTTGCGTCTATTTTAACGTTAAAATGTTTTAAAAATGACTATTTTAAAAACGGGCACGTTTGAGTTTTTAATCTGTTTTTTTCGCGTCCCCCAAAAAGGGACAAATTTTTTTATTATTCGTTTTTTTTTAAGTATTACTTGGGGTTTGAACGTTTCAACGATCAAAAATGCTTGAAAATGATTATTTTAGCAAAACAGCGTTTTGGGTTTTTAATCTGCTTTTTTAAGGGAAAAAAAACCCGAAAAAAACGACTTTTTATTATTCGTTTTTAAAAAAAAAACCTTTTTTGAACAATTTCAACGATAAAAGGGCAAAAAAGTTATTTTTGGAAAAACGGCGTTTTGGGCTTTAACGGTTTTAACGCGAAAAAGCATCGACGATTTTTTAAATTCTTTTTTTATTAATATTGTTTCTATTTGAACGATTTCAACGATCTAAAATGCTTGAAAATCTTATTTTAGCAAAACAACACTTTTTGAGCTTTAATCTGCTTTTTTAACGCGTAAAAAAAACATAAAAACGACTTTTTATTATTCGTTTTATTAATATTGCGTCTATTTGGAACGATTTCAACGTTGTCTTAAAAAATCTTATTTTAGCAAAACAGCACGTTTTGAGCTTTAATCTGGGGTTTTAACGCGTAAAACAGCAAAAAAACGCGTTTTTTTTTTTCGTTTTTTTTTTTAAGTTTGGCAAAATGTTGTTTTTTAAAACCCCTTTTGAGCAAGCATAAAACGGCGGGAAAAATTTTATTATTCGTTTTTATTAATATTGCGTCTAGGGGGCAATTTCAAGGGAATCTAAAATGCTTGAAAAAAAACATTTTGGCAAGCGGCACGGGGTTTTTAATCTGCTTTTCGGGTAAAACAGCAAAAAAACGACAAAATTTTTTTATTCGTTTTTATTAATATTGCGTCTATTTCAACGATCTAAAATGCTTAAAATAACTTTTTTAAAAAACAGCACTTTTTTGAGCTTTTCTGCTTTTTTAAGGGTAAAACAAATAAAACGATTTTTTTTTTCCCAATTAGTATTGCTTCGATTTGAACGATTTAACGATTTTTTAAAATTTTTTTGAAAACAGCCTTTTTAAATCTGGGGTTTTTAACGCAAAAAACGGCATAAAACGACTTTTTTTTATTATTCTTTTTTATTAATATTGCTTCTATTTGAACGATTTAAACGATCTTAAATGCTTTGAAAATGCTTTTTTTTTAGAAAAACAGCACGTTTGAGCTTTAATCTGCGTTTTAACGTAAAAACATAAAACGAAAAATTTTTTTATTATTCGTTTTTTATTAATATTGCTTCTATTTGAACAATTTCAACGATCTAAAAAAACGAAAATGTTTTTTTTAGCAAAACAAACTTTTTGAGTTTTTAATCTCGTTTTAAGGGAAAAAACAAAAAAAACGAAAATTTTTTTATTATTCGTTTTTTTTTAAATTTCCCCGAACGATTTCAACGACCCTAAAAATATTTATTTTTAGCCAGCACGTTTTGAGCTTTAATCTGCGTTTTGGCTAAAAACTCAAAAAAAACGACAATTTTATTAATCGTTTTTTTTTAAATTTTAAAATTTTATTTGAACATTTCAACGATCTAAAATGCTTAAAAATGATTTTTTTAAAAAACAGCACGTTTGGAGCTTTTAATCTGCGTTTTAACGCGTAAAACAGCATAAAACGACGAAAGTTTTATTATTCGTTTTATTATCATTGCTTCTATTTGAACGATTTCAACGATCTAAAATGCTTGTAAATGATTATTTTAGCAAAACAGCACGTTTTGAGCTTTAATCTGCGTTTAACGCGTAAACAGCATAAAAACGACGAATTTTTGCCATTCCGTTTTTATTAATATTGCTTCTATTTGAACGATTTCAACGATCTAAGCGCTTGAAAATGCTTATTTTGAAGCAAAACAATGTTTTGAGCTTTAATCTGCGTTTTAACGCGTAAAACAGCATAAAAACGACGAAATTTTTATTATCTGTTTTATTAATATTGCGTCTATTTGAACGATTTCAACGATCTAAAATGCTTGAAAATGCTTATTTTAACAAAACAGCACGTTTTGAGCTTTAATCTGCGTTTTGCAAAAACAGCATAAAAACGACGAAATTTTTATTATTCTGCTTTTTATTAATATTGCTTCTATTTGAACGATTTCAACGATCTAAAATGCTTGAAATGCCTTTATTTTAGCAAAACAGCATCGTTTTGAGCTTTAATCTGCGTTTTAACGGGGCGTAAAACAGCATAAAAATGACGAAAGTTTTATTATTCGCTAGTTTTTTATTAATAATGCGTTTATTTGAACGATTTCAACGATCTAAAATGCTTGTAAATGATTATTTTGTGCAAAACAGCACGTTTTGAGCTTTAATCTGCGTTTAACGCGTAAACAGCATAAAACGACGAATTTTTTATTATTCGTTTTTGCCAATATTGCTTCTATTTGAATGATTTCAACGATCTAAAATGCGTGAAAATGCTTTATTTCAGCAAAACAGCACGTTTTGAGCTTTAATCTGCGTTTTAACGCGTAAAAAAACAGCATAAAAACGACAAATTTTATAATTGCTTTTTGTCATTATTGCGTCTATTTGAACGATTTCAACGATTCAAAAATGCTTGAAAAATGCTTATTTTAGCAAAAACAGCACGTTTTGAGTTTTCTTTAATCTGCGTTTTAACGCTAAAACAGCATAAAACGACGAAATTTCGGCTATTCGTTTTTATTAATAATGCGTCTATTTGAACGATTTCAACGATCTAAAATGCTTGAAAAATGCTTATATTTTAGCAAGCAAAACAGCACGTTTTGAGTTTAATCTGCGTTTTAACACGTAAAACAGCATAAAACGACGAATTTTTTTATTATTCGTTTTTATTAATATTGTTTCTCTATTTGAACGATTTCAACGATCTAAAATGCTTTGAAAATGCTTTATTTCAGCAAAACAGCACGTTTTGAGCTTGAATCTGCGTTTTAACGCGTAAAAATGTTAATAAAACGACGAATTTTTTATTATTCGTTTTTATTAATATTGCTTCTATCGGAACGATTTCAAATCGATCTAAAATGCTTGAAAATGCTTATTTTAGCAAAACAGCATCGTTTTGAGCTTTAATCTGCGTTTTAACGCGTAAAACAGCATAAAAACGACGAATTTTTATTATTCGTTTTTATTAATATTGCGTCTATTTGAACGATTTCCAACGATCTAAAAATGCTTGAAAATGCTTATTTTGTGCAAAACAGCACGTTTTGAGCTTTAATCTGCGTTTTAGCGCTGCAAAAACAGCATAAAAACGACTAATTTTTATTATCCTTTATTAATGTTGCTTATTTGAACGATTCTAAACGATCTGTAATGCTTGAAAATGCTTATTTTGTGCAAAACAGCACGTTTTGAGCTTTAGTCGGCGTTTTAAGGCGTAAAACAGCATAAAAACGACGAATTTTTTATTTATCGTTTTATTAATATTGCGTCCATTTGAACGATTTCAACGATCTAAAAATGCTTGAAAATGCTTATTTCAGCAAAACAGCACGTTTTGAGCTTTAACTGCGTTTTAACGCGTAAAAACAGCATAAAAACGACGAATTTATTTATCGTTTTTTATTAATATTGCTTCTATTTGAACGATTTCAACAATCTAAAAAATGCTTGAAAATGCTTATTTTAGCAAAACAGCACGTTTTGCATTTTAATCTGCGTTTTAACGCGTAAAACAGCATAAAACGACGAAATTTTTATTATTCGTTTTTATTAATATTACTTCTATTTTTACCGATTTCAACGATCTAAAAAATGCTTGAAAAATGCTTTATTTTAGCAAAAAAACAGCACGTTTTGAGTTTAATCTGCGTTTTAACGCGTGAAACAGCATAAAACGACGAAATTTTTATTATTCGTTTTTATTAATATTGCTTCTATTTGAACGATTTCGCGATCTAAAATGCTTGAAAATGCTTATTTTAGCAAAAACAGCACGTTTTGAGCTTTAATCTGCGTTTTGGCGTAAAACATAAAAACGACGAAATTTTTTATTATTTGTTTTTTATTAATTTTGCGTCTATTTGAACGATTTCAACGATCTAAAAATGCTTGAAAATGCTTATTTTGTTAAAAACAGCACGTTTTGAGTTTTAATCTGCGTTTCTTTTAACGCGTAAAACAGCATAAAAACGACGATTTTTTATTATTCGTTTTTATTAATATTGCTTCTATTTGAACGATTTCAACGATTCAAAATGCTTGAAAAATGCTTATTTTAAAGCAAAACAGCACGTTTTGAGCTTTAATCTGCGTTTTAACGCGTAAAACAGCATAAAACGACGATTTTTTATTATTCGTTTTTATTAATATTGCTTCTATTTGAACGGATTTCAACGATCTAAAAAATGCTTGAAAAATGCTTTATTTTAAAGCAAAACAGCACGTTTTGAGCTTTAATCTGCGTTTTAACGCGTAAAACAGCATAAAACGACGAAATTCTTTTATTATTCGTTTTTATTAATATTGCGTCTATTTGAACGTGATTTCAAACGATCTAAAATGCTTGGAAAATGCTTATTTTAGCAAACAGCACGTTTTGAGTTTAATCTGCGTTTTAAATTTGAGCAAAACAGCATAAAAAACGACGAAATTTTTATTATTCGTTTTTATTAATATTGCGTCTATTTTAAAGATCTAAAAATGCTTAAAAATGACTATTTTAGCAAAACAGCACGTTTTGAGCTTTAATCTGCGTTTTAACGCGTAAAACAGCATAAAACGACGAATTTTTTATTATTCGTTTTTATTAGTATTGCTTCGATTTGAACGATTTCCCAACGATCTAAAATGCTTGAAAATGATTACTTTAAAGCAAAACAGCACGTTTTGAGCTTTAATCTGCGTTTTAACGCGTAAAACAGCATAAAACGACGAATTTTTTTATTATTCGTTTTATTAATATTACTTCTATTTGAACGATTTCAAATGATCTAAAATGCTTTGAAAATGCTTATTTTAAAGCAAAAAAAAACAGCACGTTTTGAGCTTTAATCTGCGTTTTAACGCGTAAAACAGCATAAAAACACGAATTTTATTATTCGTTTTTATTACTATTGCTTCTATTTGAACGATTTCAACGATCTAAAAATGCTTGAAAATGCTTTTATTTTAGCAAAACAACACGTTTTGAGTTTTAATCTGCGTTTAACGCGTAAAACAGCATAAAACGACGAATTTTGTATTATTCGTTTTTATTAATATTGCGTCTATTTGAACGATTTCAACGATCTAAAATGCTTGGAAAATGCTTATTTTAGCAAAAACAGCACGTTTTGAGTTTTAATCTGCGTTTTGCCCGCGTAAAACAGCATAAAACGACGATTTTTTTATTATTCGTTTTTATTAATATTGCTTATTTGGAACGATTTCAACGATCTAAAATGCTTGAAAATGCTTTATTTTAGCAAAAACGCACGTTTTGAGCTTTAACTGGCGTTTTAACGCGTAAAACAGCATAAAAAACGGCGAAATTTTTTATTATTCGTTTTTATTAATATTGCGTCTATTTGAACGATTTCAACGATCTAAAATGCTTGAAAATGCTTTATTTTAGCAAACAGCACGTTTTGAGTTTTAATCTGCGTTTTAACGAGTAAAACAGCATAAAAAACGACGAAATTTTTACGGCCTGTTTTTATTAATATTGCGTCTATTTCAACGATCTAAAATGCTTAAAAAAATAACTATTTTAGCAAAACAGCAAATGCTTTGAGCTTTAATCTGCGTTTTAACGCGTAAAACAGCATAAAACGACGAATTTTTATTATTCGTTTTTTATTAGTATTGCTTCGATTTGAAACGATTTCAACGATCTAAAATGCTTGAAAAATGATTATTTCAGCAAAACAGCACGTTTTGAGCTTTTAATCTGCGTTTTAACGCGTAAAACAGTTATAAAAACGACGAATTCTTTTATTATCTGCTCTTTTTTATTAATATTGCTTCTACTTGAACGATTTCAAACGATCTTAAATGCTTGAAAATGCTTATTTTAGCAAAACAGCACGTTTTGAGCTTCTTTAATCTGCGTTTTAACGCGTAACAGCATAAAAACGAAGAATTTTTATTATTCGTTTTTATTAATATTGCTTCTATTTGAACAATTTCAACGATCTGGGCCACTTGAAAAATGCTTATTTTAGCAAAACAACACGTTTTGAGCTTTAATCTGCGTTTTAACGCGTAAAACAGCATAAAAACGACGAATTTTATTATTCGTTTTTTATTAATATTGTTTCTATTTGAACGATTTCAACGATCTAAAATGCTTGAAAATGATTATTTAGCGCAAAAACAGCACGTTTTGAGTTTTAATCTGCGTTTTAACGCGTAAAACTGCATAAAACGACGAATTTTTATTAATTGTTTTATTAATATTGCTTCTATTTGAACGATTTCAACGATCTAAAATGCTTGAAAATGATTATTTTAGCAAAACAGCACGTTTGAGCTTTAATCTGCGTTTTAACTGTAAAACAGCATAAAAAAACGACGAAATTTTTATTATTCGTTGTTTTAGTATTAATATTACGTCTATTTGAACGATTTCAACGATTCAAAATGTTTGAAAATTGCCATTTTAGCAAAACAGCATCGTTTTGAGCTTTAATCCGCTTTAACGCGTAAAACAGCATAAAACGACGAAATTTTTATTATCTGTTTTTATTAATATTGCGTCTATTTGAACGATTTCAACGATCTAAAATGCTTGAAAATGCTTATTTTAGCAAAACAGCACGTTTTGAGCATTAATCTGCGTTTTAACGCGTAAAACAGCATAAAAACGACGAAATTTTTATTATTCGTTTTTATTAATATTGCGTCTATTTGAACGATTTCAACGATCTAAAATGCTTGAAAAACGCTTATTTTAGCAAAACAGCATCGTTTTGACTTTAATCTGCGTTTTAACGCGCGCGTAAAACAGCATAAAAACGACGAAATTTTATTATTCGCTTTTTTTAAAAATATTGCGTCTATTTGAACGATTTCAACGTGATCTAAAATGCTTGAAAAATGCTTATTTTAGCAAAACAGCACGTTTTGAGCTTTAATCTGCGTTTTAACGCGCGTAAACAGCATAAAAACGACGAATTCTTACGATACCGATTAATAAAATATTTAAACAGCACGTTTTGAGTTTTAATCTGCGTTTTACGCGTAAAACAGCATAAAAAACGACGAAATTCTTTTATTATTCGTTTTTATTAATATTGCGTCTATTTGAACGATTTCAACGATCTAAAATGCTTGAAAAATGCTTTGCGTATTTTGGCAAAACAGCCTGTTTTGAGTTTTAATCTGCGTTTTAACGCGTAAAAAACAGCATAAAAAAAACGACGAAATTTTTATTATTCGTTTTTTATTAATATTGCTTCTATTTGAACGATTTCAACGATCTAAAAATGTGCTTGAAAATGATTGCCTTAGCAAAAAAACAGCACGTTTTGAGCTTTAATCTGCGTTTAACGCGTAAAACAGCATAAAACGACGAATTTTATTATTCGTTTTTATTAATATTGCTTCTATTTGAACGATTTCAACGATCTAAAAATGCTTGAAAAATGCTTATTTTAGCAAAACAGCACGTTTTGAGCTTTAATCTGCGTTTTAACGCGCAAGACAGCATAAAAACGACGAAATTTTTATTATTCGTTTTTATTAATACGTGTCTATTTGAACGATTTCAACGATCTGAAATGCTTGAAAATGCTTATTTTAGCAAAACATAATGTTTTGAGTTTTAATCTGCGTTTTAACACGTAAAACAGCATATAAAACGACGAAATCTTTTTATTATTCGTTTTTATTAATATTGCGTCTATTTGAACGATTTCAACGATCTAAAAATGCTGGAAAATGCTTATTTAAAGCAAAAAACAGCACATTTTGACCTTTAATCTGCGTTTTAACGCGTAAAATGCGCATAAAACGACGAATTTTATATTCGTTTTTTATTAATATTGCTTATTTGAACGATTTCAACGATCTAAAATGCTTGAAAATGCTTATTTTGTTAAAACAGCACGTTTTGAGCTTTAATCTGCGTTTTAACCTGCAAACAGCAAAAAACGACGAATTTTTATTATTCGTTTTTATTAATATTGCGTCTATTTGAAACGATTTCAACGATCTAAAATGCTTGAAAATGCTTATTTTAGCAAAACAGCACGTTTTTGAGTTTCTTTAATCTGCGTTTTAACGCGTAAAAAACAGCATAAAAAAACGACGAAATTTTTATTATTCGTTTTTTATTAATATTGCGTCATTATTTGAACGATTTCAACGATCTAAAAATGCTTAAAAATGATTATTTTAGTAAAAACAGCGCGTTTTGAGCTTAATCTGCGTTTTAAGGCAAAACAGCATAAAAACGACGAATTTTTTCATATTCCGTTTTTATTAATATTGCTTCTATTTGAACGATTTCAACGATCTAAAATGCTTGAAAATGATTATTTTAGCA
Source organism: Dalotia coriaria (assembly GCF_025399875.1). NCBI lineage: Eukaryota > Metazoa > Arthropoda > Insecta > Coleoptera > Staphylinidae > Dalotia > Dalotia coriaria. The sequence continues at coordinate 4,898 of NW_027046327.1, read as the reverse complement.
AAACAGCACGTTTTGAGCTTTAATCTGCGTTTTAACGCGTAAACAGTATAAAAAACGACGAATTTTATTATTCGTTTTTTATTAATATTAAGCTTCCATTTGAACGATTTCAACAACGATCTAAAATGTTTGAAAATGCTTATTTTAGCAAAACAGCACGTTTTGAGATTTAATCTGCGTTTTAACGCGAAAACAGCATAAAAACGACGAAATTTTTATTATTCGTTTTTGCCACATTGCGTCATTTGAACGATTTCAAATCGATCTAAAATGCTTGAAAATGCTTATTTTCGCAAAAACAGCACGTTTTGAGCTTTTAATCTGCGTTTTAACGCGTAAAACAGCATAAAAAACGACGAAATTTTTATTATTCGTTTTTATTAATATTGTTTCTATTTGAACGATTTCAACGATCTAAAATGCTTTGAAAAAATGATTATTTTAGCAAAACAGCACGTTTTGTTATAATCTGCGTTTTAACGCGTAAAACAGCATAAAAAACGACGAATTTTATTATTCGTTTTTTATTAATATTGCTTCTATTTGAACGACTTCAACGATCTAAAAATGCTTGAAAATGCTTATTTTGTGCTAAAACAGAAAGCACGTTTTGAGCTTTTAATCTGCGTTTTAACGCGTGTAAAACAGCATAAAAAACGACGAAATTCTTTATTATTCGTTTTTACATTATTGCGTCTATTTCCGGAACGATTTCAACGATCTAAAATGCTTGAAAATGATTATTTGAGCAAAACAGCACGTTTGAGTTTTAATCTGCGTTTTAACGCGTAAAACAGCATAAAAAACGTACGAATTTTTTATTATTCGTTTTTATTAATATTGCTCCTATTTGAACGATTTCAACGATCTAAATTGCTTGAAAATGCTTATTTTGGCAAAACAGCCTGTTTTGAGCTTTAATCTGCGTTTTAACGCGTAAAACAGCATAAAAACGACGAAATTTTTATTATTCGTTTTTATTAATATTGCGTCTATTTGAACGATTTCAACGATCTAAAAATGCTTGAAAATGATTATTTTAGCAAAACAGCACGTTTTGAGCTTTAATCTGCGTTTTAACGCGTAAAATACATAAAAACGACGAATTTTATTATTCGTTTTAGTAATATTGTTTATTTGAACGATTTCAACGATCTAAAATGCTTGAAAATGCATATTTTAGCAAAACAGCACGTTTTGAGTTTTAATCTGCGTTTTAACGCGTAAAACAGCATAAAAACGACGAAATTTTTTATTATTCGTTTTTATTAATATTGCGTCTATATTTGAACGATTTCAACGATCTAAAATGCTTGAAAATGCTTATTTTAGCAAAAACAGCACGTTTTGAGTTTTAATCTGCATGTTTTAACGCGTAAAACAGCATAAAACGACGAATTTTTATTATTCGTTTTTTATTACTGCTTCTATTTGAACGAGGATTTCAACGATCTAAAAATGCTTGAAAATGCTTATTTTAAAGCAAAACAGCAGGTTTTGAGCTTTAATCTGCGTTTTAACGCGTAAAACAGCAGCTAAAAAACGACGAAATTTTTATTATTCGTTTTTATTAATATTGCGTCTATTTGAACGTGATTTCTAACGATCTAAAATGCTTGAAAATGCTTATTTTAGCAAAACAGCACGTTTTGAGCTGTAATCTGCGTTTTAACGCGTAAAACAGCATAAAAACGACGAATTTTTTATTATTCGTTTTTATTAATATTGCTTCTATTTGAACGATTTCAACGATCTAAAATGCTTGAAAAATGCTTATTTTAGCAAACAGCACGTTTTGAGCTTTTAATCTGCGTTTTAACGCGTAAACAGCATAAACAGAATTTTTATTATTCGTTTTAGTAATATTGCTTCTATTTGAACGATTTCAAATAATCTAAAATGCTTGAAAAATGCATATTTTAGCAAAACAGCACATTTTGAGTTTTAATCTGCGTTTTAACGCGTAAAAACAGCATAAAAAACGACGAAATTTTTATTATCTGTTTTTATTAATATTGCGTTTATTTGAACGATTTCCCAACGATCTAAAATGCTTGAAAATGCTTATTTTAGCAAAACAGCACGTTTTGAGTTTAATCTGCGTTTTAACGCATAAAACAGCATAAAAACGACGAATTTTTATTATTCGTTTTTTATTAATATTGCTTCTATTTTAACGATTTCAACGATCTAAAAATGCTTGAAAAGCTTATTTTAGCAAAACAGCACGTTATGAGCTTTAATCTGCGTTTTAACGCGTAAAACAGCATAAAACGACGAAATTTTTATTATTCGTTTTTATTAATATTGCGTCTATTTGAACGATTTCAAACGATCTAAAATGCTTGAAAATGCTTTATTTTAGCAAAACAGCACGTTTTGAGCTTAATCTGCGTTTTAACGCGTAAAACAGCATAAAACGACGAAATTCTTATTAATTCGTTTTACAATATTGCGTCTATTTGAACGATTTCAACGATCTGTAAAATGCTTAAAAATGATTATTTTAGCAAAACAGCGTTTTGAGCTTTAATCTGCGTTTTGCTATGTAAAATAAAAGCATAAAAACGACGAATTTTTTACATCTGCTTTTGCCATTATTGCTTCTATTTCAAACGATTTCAACGGGATCTAAAATGCTTGAAAAATGATTATTTTAGCAAAACAGCATCGTTTTTAAGCTTTAATCTGCGTTTAACACGTAAAACAGTATATAAAAACGACGAATTTTTTATTATTCGTTTTTATTAATATTGCTTCTATTTGAACGATTTCAACGATCTAAAATGTTTGAAAATGCTTATTTTAGCAAAAACAGCACGTTTTGAGCTTTTAATCTGCGTTTTAACGCGTAAAACCACATAAAAACGTGACGAAATTTTTATTATTTTTTTTTATTAATATTGCGTCTATTTGAACGATTTCAACGATCTAAAATGCTTGAAAATGTTATTTGGCAAAACACCCGTTTGAGCTTTAATCTGCGTTTTAACGCGTAAAACAGCAAAAAAACGACGAATTTTTATTATTCGTTTTTATTAATATTGCTTCTATTTGAACGATTTCAACGGATCAAAAAATGCTTGAAAATGCTTATTTTAGCAAAACAGCCGTTTTGAGTTTTAATCTGCGTTTTAAGCGTAAAACAGCAAAAAAACGACGAAATTTTTATTATTCGTTTTTATTAATATTGCGTCTATTTGAACGATTTCAACAATCTAAAATGCTTGAAAATGATTATTTTAGCAAAACAGCACGTTTTGAGCTTTTAATCTGCGTTTTAACGCGTAAAACAGCATAAAAACGACGAAATTTTTTATTATTCGTTTTTATTAATATTGCGTCTATTTGAACGATTTCAACGATCTAAAATGCTTGAAAATGCTTATTTTAGCAAAACAGCACGTTTTCAGCTTTAATCTGCGTTTTAACGAGTAAAACAGCATAAAACGACGAAATTTTTATTTTTCGTTTTTATTAATATTGCGTCTATTTCAACGATCTAAAATGCTTAAAAATGACTATTTTAGCAAAACAGCACGTTTTGAGCTTTAATCTGCGTTTTAGCGCGTAAAACAGCATAAAAACGACGAATTTTTATTATTCGTTTTTATTAGTATTGCTTCGATTTGAACGATTTCAACGATCTAAAATGCTTGAAAATGATTATTTTAGCAAAACAGCACGTTTTGAGCTTAATCTGCGTTTTAACGCGTAAAACAGCATAAAAACGACGAATTTTTATTATTCGTTTTTATTAATATTGCTTCTATTTGAACGATTTCAACGATCTAAAATGCTTAAAAAATGCTTATTTTAGCAAAACAGCACGTTTTGAGTTTAACGCGTTTTAACGCGAAAAACAGCATAAAAACGACAAATTTTTTTATTATTCTTTTTATTAATATTGCTTCTATTTGAACGATTTCAACGATTTTAAAAATGCTTGAAAATGCTTATTTTAGCAAAACAGCACGTTTTGAGCTTTAATCTGCGTTTTAACGCGAAAAACAGCATAAAAAAACGAAGAATTTTTTTATTTTTCCCGTTTTTATTAATATGTTCTATTTGAACAATTTCAACGATCTAAAATGCTTGAAAATGCATTTTAGCAAAACAACACGTTTTGAGCTTTAATCTGCGTTTTAACGCTTTAAAAAATAAAAACGACGAATTTTTATTATTCGTTTTATTAATATTGCTTCTATTTGAACGATTTCAACGATCTAAAATGTTTGAAAATGATTATTTTAGCAAAACAGCACGTTTTGAGCTTTTAATCTGCGTTTTTAACGCGTAAAACAGCAAAAAAACGACGAATTTTTATTAATCGTTTTTATTAATTGCTTCTATTTGAACGATTTCAACAATCTAAAATGCTTGAAAATGATTATTTTAGCAAAACAGCACGTTTTGAGCTTTAATCTGCGTTTTAACGCGTAAACAGCATAAAAACGACGAAATTTTTATTATTCGTTTTTATTAATATTGCTTCTATTTGAACGATTTCAACGATCTAAAATACTTGAAAATGCTTATTTTAGCAAAACAGCACGTTTGGAGCTTTAATCTGCTTTTTAACTCGTAAAACAGCATAAAAACGTCGAAATTTTTATTATTCGTTTTTATTAATATTACGTCATTTGAACGATTTCAACGATCTAAAATGCTTGAAAATGCTTATTTTAGCAAAAACAGCACGTTTTGAGCTTTAATCTGCGTTTTAACGCGTAAAACAGCAAAAAAACGACAAAATTTTTTATTATTCTTTTTTTATTAATATTCGTCTATTTGAACGATTTCAACGATCTAAAATGATTGAAAATGCTTATTTTAGCAAAACAGCACGTTTTGAGCTTTAATCGCGTTTTAACGCGTAAAAAGCATAAAACGCAAAA
>NW_027046326.1:0-27347 GCF_025399875.1 Dalotia coriaria | reverse complement strand
GTTTACGTTAAAACCAGATTAAAGCTCAAAACGTGCTGTTTTGCTAAAATATTAGCAGATCGTTAAATCGTTCAAAGACGCAATATTAAAAAAATAATAAAATTTCGCGTTTTAGCTGTTTTACGCGTTAAAACGCAGATTAACTCAAACGTGTTTCTAAAATAAGCATTTTAGCTTTTAGCGTTGAAATCGTTCAAAAAGCAATATTAATAAAAATAAAATTCGCGTTTTAGCTGTTTACGCGTTAAAACGCAGATTAAAAGCTCAAAACGTCGTTTTAAATGCTTTTAGCATTTTAATCGTTAAATCGTTCAAAAGACGCAATAATAAAAACGATAATAAAATTTGTCGTTTATGCTTTTACCGTTAAAACGCAGAATAACTCAAAACGTGCTGTTTTGCTAAAATAAGCATTCAAGCTTTTAGATCGTTGAAATCGTTCAAATAGACGCAATAATAATAAAAACGAATAATAAAAATTTCGTCGTTTTATGCTGTTTTACGCGTTAAAACGCAGATTAAAGCTCAAATCGTGCTGTTTTGCAAAATAAGCATTTTGAAGCATTTTAAATCGTTAAAATTCGTTAAAAATGAAGCAATATTAAAAAAAACGAATAATAAAAATTTGTCGTTTTTATGCTGTTTTACAGGGTTAAAACGCAGATTAAAGCTCAAAACATTGCTGTTTTTGCTAAAATAAGCATTTTCAAGCATTTTAGTCGTTGAAATCGTTCAAATAGACGCAATAAAATAAAAAACGAATAATAAAAATTTCGTCGTTTTTATGCTGTTTTACGCGTTAAAACGCAGAATAAAGCTCAAAACGTGCTGTTTGCTAAAATAAGCATTTTCAAGCATTTTAGATCGTTGAAATCGTTCAAATAGACGCAATATAATAAAAACGAATAATAAAAATTTCGTCGTTTTATGCTGTTTTACGCGTTAAAACGCAGATTAAAACTCAAAACGTGCTGTTTTGCTAAAATAAACATTTTCAACATTTTAGATCGTTGAAATCGTTCAAATAGAAGCAATATTAAAAAAACGAATAATAAAAATTTGTCGTTTTTATGCTGTTTTACGCGTTAAAACGCAGATTAAAAGCTCAAAACGTGCTGTTTTGCTAAAATAAGCATTTTCAAGCTTTTAGATCGTTGGAAATCGTTTAAATAGAGCAATATTAATAAAAACGAATAATAAAAAATTCGTCATTTTATGCTGTTTACGCGTTAAAACGCAGATTAAAGCTCAAAACGTGCTGTTTTGCTAAAATAAGCATTTTCAAGCATTTTAGATCGTTGAAATCGTTCAAATAGACGCAATATTAATAAAAACGAATAATAAAAATTTCGTCGTTTTATGCTGTTTTACGCGTTAAACGCGAATAAAACTCAAAACGTGCTGTTTTTGCTAAAATAAGCATTTTCAACCCATTTTAGATCGTTGAAATCGTTCAAATAGAAGCAATATTAATAAAAACGAATAATAAAAAATTCGTCGTTTTTTATGCTGTTTTACGCGTTAAAACGCAGATTAAAGCTCAAAACGTGCTGTTTTGCTAAAAAAAAGCATTTTCAAGCATTTTAGATCGTTGAAATCGTTCAAATAGACGCAATATTAATAAAAACGATAATAAAAATTCGTCGTTTTTATGCTGTTTTACGCGTTAAAACGCAGATTAAAAGCTCAAAACGTGCTGTTTTGCTAAAATAAGCATTTTCAAGCATTTTAGATCGTTGAAATCGTTCAAATAGACGCAATAAATAAAAACGAATAAAAAAATTTCGTCGTTTTTATGCTGTTTTACGCGTTAAAACGCAGAATAAACTCAAAACGTGCGTTTTGCTTAAAATAAGCATTTTCAAGCATTTTAGTCGTTGAAATCGTTCAAATAGACGCAATATTAATAAAACGAATAATAAAAATTTCGTCGTTTTTATGCTGTTTTACGCGTTAAAACGCAGAATAAAGCAAAACGTGCTGTTTTGCTAAAAATAAGCATTTTCAAGCATTTTAGATCGTTGAAATCACGTTCAAATAGACGCAATAAAATAAAAACGAAAATAAAAATTTCGTCGTTTTTATGCTGTTTACGCGTTAAAACGCAGAAAAAGCTCAAAACGTGCAGTTTTGCTAAAATAAGTATTTTCAAGCATTTTAGATCGTTGAAATCGTTCAAAACGCATATATAAAAAAAAATAATAAAAATTTCGTTTTTATGCTGTTTTGCACGTTAAAACGCAGATTAAAGCTCAAAACGTGCTGTTTTGCTAAAGTAGAAGCAATTTCAAGCATTTTACAGATCGTTGAAATCGTTCAAATAGACGCAATAAAAACGAATAATAAAAAATTTCGTCGTTTTTGTGCTTTGTTTACGCGTTAAAACGCAGATTAAAGCTCAAAACGTGCTGTTTTTGCTGGAAATAAGCATTTTTCAAAGCATTTTAGATCGTTGAGAATCGTTTCAAATAGACGCAATATTATTAATAAAAACAGATAATAAAAGAATTTCGTCGTTTTATGCTGTTTTGCAGCGTTAAAACGCAGATTAAAACTCAAAACGTGCTGTTTTGCCAAAATAAGCATTTTCAAGCATTTTAGTCCGTTGAAATCGTTGTTCAAATGCGGCAATATTAGTAAAAAACGAATAATAAAAAATTCGTCGTTTTTGTAGCATTTTACGCGTTAAAAGCGCAGATTAAAGCTCAAACGATGCTGTTTTTGCTTTAAAATAAGCATTTTCAAGCATTTTAGATCGTTGAAATCACGTTCAAATAGACGCAATAAAATAAAAACGAATAGTAAAAATTTCGTCGTTTTTATGCTGTTTACGCGTTAAAACGCGGGAATAAAACTCAAAACGCTGCAGTTTTGCTAAAATAAGTATTTTCAGCTTTAGATCGATTTAGAAATCGTTTCAAATAGACGCAATAGTATTAAAACGAATAATAAAGAAATTTCGTCGTTTTATGCTGTTTTGCAGCGTTAAAACGCTGATTAAAGCTCAAAACGTGCTGTTTGCTAAAATAAGCGCATTTTCAAGCATTTTAGATCGTTGAAATCGTTCAAATAAGACATAATATTAATAAAACGATAAATAAAAATTCGTCGTTTTTATGCTGTTTACGCGTTAAAACGCTGATTAAAGCTCAAAACGTGCTGTTTTGCTAAAATAAACATTTTCAAGCATTTTAGATCGTTGGAAATCGTTCAAATAGACGCAATATTAATAAAAACGAATAATAAAAATTCGTCGTTTTTATGCTGTTTACGCGTTAAAACGCAGATTAAAAACTCAAAAACGTGCTGTTTTGCTTTAAAGCCGACATTTTCAAACGCAGATCGCTGAAATCGTTCAAATAGAAGCAATATTAATAAAAAGGCAGATAATAAAAATTCGTCGTTTTTATGCTGTTTTACGCGTTAAAACGCAGATTTAAAGCTCAAAACGTACTGTTGCTAAAATAAGCATTTTCAAGCATTTTAGATCGTTGAAATCGTTTCAAATAGAAGCAATATTAATAAAAAGCGAATAATAAAATTCGTCGTTTTTATGCTATTTTACGCGATTAAGAAGCCGGGTTAAACTCAAAACATTGCTGTTTTGCTAAAATAAGCATTTTCAAGCATTTTAGATCGTTGACATCGTTCAAATAGAAACAATGATAATAAAAACGAATAATAAAAATTTCATCCCATTTATACCGTTTTACGCGTTAAAACACAGATTAAAACTCAAAACTTATTACTGTTTTTGCTAAAATAAGCAATTTCAAGCATTTTAGATCGTTGAAATCGTTCAAATAGACGCAATAAAAATAAAAAACGAATAATAAAAATTTCGTCGTTTTATGCTGTTTTACGCTTGGTAGAAAAACGCAGAATAAAACTCAAAATGCTGTTTGCCAAATAAGCATTTTCAAGCATTTTTAGATCGTTAGAAATCGTTCAAATAGAAGCAATATTAATAAAAACGAATAATAAAAATTCATCATTTCTAGGCTGTTTTACACGTTAAAACGCAGATTAAAGCTCAAAACGTGCTGTTTTTGCTAAAATAAACAATTCAGCATTTTAGATCGTTGAAATCGATTTTCAAATAGACGCAGCGTAATTAATAAAAACAGAATATAAAAATTTCGTCGTTTTTTTATGCTGTTTTACGCGTTAAACGCAGATTAAAGCTCAAAACATTAACTGTTTTTGCTAAAATAAGCATTTTCAAGCATTTTAGATCGTTGAAATCGATTAAAATAGACGCAATATTAATAAAAACGAATAATAAAAAATTTCGTCGTTTTTATGCTGTTTTACGCGTTAAAACCTGAATTAAAGCTCAAAACATTGCTGTTTTTGCTACGTCAGCATTTTCAGAAGCATTTTGAATCGTTAGAGAAATCGATTTCAAATGCGAAGAGCAATATTAATAAAAACGAATAATAAAAATTCACGTCACATGCTGTTGTTTGCGCAAGAAACGCGAGATTAAAGCTCAAAACGTGCTGTTTTGCTAAAATATAAGCATTTTTCAAGCATTTTAGATCCGTTGGAAATCGTTTCAAATAGACTGCCAATAAAAATAAAAACGAATAATAAAAATTTAAAGTCGTTTTTATGCTGTTTTGCGCGTTAAAACGCAGAATAAAACTCAAAACGTGCAGTTTTGCTTAAAATAAGTATTTTCAAGCATTTTTGAATCGTTGAAATCGTTCAAATATAGACGCAATATTAATAAAAACGAATAATAAAAAGGAAATTTCGTCGTTTTATGCTGTTTTACGCGTTAAAACGCTGATTAAAACTCAAACGTTATGTTTTTGCTTCATCGCATTTCAAGCATTTTAGATCATTTAGAAATGCGTTTCAAATAGACGCAATATTAATAAAAAACGATAAGCAAAAAAATTCGTCGTTTTTTATGCTGTTTTACGCGGTAAGCGCTGATTAAAACTCAAAACGTGCTGTTTTGCTAAAATATGCGCGTTTGAAAAGCATTTTAGATCGTTTGAAATCACGTTCAAATGAGCCGCAATGGCAAAACGAATAATAAAATTTATTAGATTTTTATGCTGTTTTGCGCGTTAAAACGCAGATTAAAGCAAAACGTGCTGTTTTGCTAAAATAGGCATTTTCAAGCATTTTAAGTCGTTGAAATCGTTCAAATAGAAGCAATATTAATAAAACGAATAATAAAAAATTCGTCGTTTTTATGCTGTTTTACGCGTTAAAACGCAGATTGAAACTCAAAACGTGCTGTTTTGCTAAAATAAAGCATTTTCAAAGCGTTTTAGATCGTTGAAATCGTTCAAATAAAACAGTATTATTAAAAACGAATAATAAAAATTTCGTCGGTTTTATGCTGTTTTACGCGTTAAAACGCAGATTAAAGCTCAAAACGTGCTGTTTTTTGCTAAAATATAAGCTTTTTAAAACATTTTAATTTAAATCTTAAATAACGCTTAAAAAAAAATAAAAAAACGTCTTTTTTTGCTTTTTAAAAGCAAAAAAAACTAAAACGTGCGTTTTTAAAAAAGATTTTAAATTTTTTGTCGTTAAATCGTTTCCTAAAAGAAAATTTTTTAAAAAACTAAAAAAATTGTCGTTTTACTTTTTGGGAAAAAAAACCCCAGATTAAAGTAAAAAGGCTTTTTAAAAAAATTTTTAAAAGATTTTTCGTTAAATCTTAAAATAAAAAAAAAAAAAATAATAAAAACGTTTTTTGTTTGGCTTAAAAGCAAAAAAAATAAAGGGGTTTTTCAAAAAAAAAATTTTTAAAAATTTAAATCGTTTTTAGGAAATTAATAAAAACGAATAATAAAAATTTCTTCTTTTTTTATGCTTTTTTACGCGTTAAAACGCAGTTTAAAAAAACCAAAACGTGCTTTTTTTGCTAAAAAAAACTTTTCAAGCATTTTAGATCGTCAAAATCGTCCAAAGCCCTTAAAAAAAAACGAATATAAAAATTTGTCGTTTTAGTTTTACGCGTTAAAACGCAATAAACTCAAAACGTCTTTTGCCAAAATAAGCATTTTCAGCATTTTAGATCGTGGAAATCGTTCAAATAGACGAATATTAAAAACGAATAAAAAAAATTTCGTCGTTTTTATGGTGTTTTACGCGTTAAAACGCAGATTAAAGCTCAAAAATGCTGTTTTGTTAAAATAAAGCTTTTCAAGCATTTTAGATCGTTAAATCGTTAAATAGAATCAATATTAATAAAAACGAATAATAAAAATTGTCTTTTTTATGCTGTTTTACGAAGTTAAAACGCAGTTTAAAAAGCTCAAAACGCGTTTTGTTAAAATAAGCATTTTCAAACATTTTAGATCGTTGAAATCGTTCAGAATAGAAGCTAAATTTAAAAACGAATAAAAAAAAATTCGCCGTTTTATGCTGTTTTACGCGTTAAAACGCAGATTAAAGCTCAAAACGTGTTTTGCAAAAATGCTTTTTTAAAGCATTTTTAGATCGTTAAATGGGTTCAAAAAAGAAGCATTGTAAAAAAGAATAATAAAAATCGTCGTTTTTATGCTGTTTTACGCGTTAAAAACGCAATTAAATCAAAACGTGCTGTTTAAAAATAAGCATTTTCAAGCTTTTTTAGATCGTTGAAAATCGTTCAAATAGACGCAAATTTAAAAACGAATAATAAAAATTGTCGTTTTATGCTGTTTTACGCGTTAAAACGCAGATTAAGCCAAAACGTGTGTTTTGCTAAAATAAGCATTTTCAAGCATTTTAGATCGTCGAAATCGTTCAAATAGACGCAATAAAAAAAAAACGAATAATAAAAATTTGTCGTTTTATGCTGTTTTACGCGTTAAAACGCAGAATAAAATTCAAAACGTGCTGTTTTTGCTAAAAAAGCATTTCAAAGCATTTTAGATCGTTGAAATCGTTCAAATAGACGCAATATTAATAAAACAGATAATAAAATTTACCGTCGTTTTATGCTGTTTTTTACGCGTTAAAACGCAGATTAAAGCTCAAAACGTGCTTGCTAAAATAAGCATTTTCAAGCATTTTAGATCCGTTGAAATCGTTCAAATAGAAACAATAGTAATAAAACGAATAATAAAAATTCGTCGTTTTTATATATTTTCGCGTTAAAACGCAGATTAAAAGCTCAAAACGTGCTGTTTTGCTAAAATAAACATTTTCAAGCATTTTAGATCGTTGAAATCGTTCAAATGGACGCAATGTGTAAAAACGAATAATAAAAATTTCGTCGTTTTATGCTGTTTTTACGCGTTAAAACGCAGATTAAAACTCAAAACGATGCTGTTTTGCACAAAATAAGCATTTTCAGAAGCATTTTAGATCCCGTTGAAATCGTTCAAATAGAGCAATATTAATAAAAACGAATAATAAAATTCGTCATTTTATATGCTGTTTTTACGCGATTAAGAGCGCCGCAGATTAAAGCTCAAAACGTGCTGTTTTGCACAAATAAGCAATTTCAAGCATTTTAGATCACGTTAAGGAATCACGTTCAAATAGACGCAATAAAATAAAAACGAATAATAAAAATTTCGTCGTTTTTTATGCTGTTTTTACGCGTTAAAAACGCAGAATAAAGCTCAAAACGGTAACATTTTGCTTTAAAATAAGCATTTTCAAAGCATTTTGGAGTCCGTTGAAATCGTTTCCGTGTTTTTCGGTATTGGCAAAACGGGCTAATAAAAATTCGTCACGTTTTACATGCTGTTTACGCGTTAAAACGCAGATTAAAGCTCAAAACGTGCTGTTTTGCTAAAATAAGCATTTTTCAAGCATTTTAGATCGGTGAAATCGTTTCAGAATAGACGCAATAGAAATAAAACGAATAATAAAAGAAATTTCGTCGTTTTATGTGCTTTTGTTTTACACTTGTTAAAACAGAGATAAAACTCAAAACGTGCTGTTTTACTTACAAAATAAGCATTTTCAAGCATTTTAGATCGTCGAAATCACGTTCAAGAATAGACACACCAATATTAATAAAACGAATAAGAAAAATTTCGTCGTTTTTAGTAACATTTTTACTGCCCGTTAAAACGCAGATTAAAGCTCAAAACGATGCTGTTTTGCTAAAAATAAGCATTTCAAGCATTTTTAGATCGTTGAAATCGTTCAAATAGAAGCAATAATATTAATAAAAACGAATAATAAAAATTCGTCGTTTTTATGCTGTTTTACGCGTTAAAACGCAGATTAAACTCAAAACGTGCTGTTTTGCTAAAATAAACATTTTCAAGCATTATAGATCGTTGAAATCGTTCAAATAGAAGCAATAATATTAAAAAACGAATAATAAAATTAGGTCGTTTTTTATGCTGTTTACGCGTTAAAACGCAGAATAAAGCTCAAAACGATGCTGTTTTGCTAAAATAAGCATTTTCAAGCATTTTTAGATCCGTTGAGAATCGTTCAAAATGGGGAAACCAATATTAATAAAAACGAATTAATAAAAATTCGTCGTTTTTTGTATGCTGTTTTACGCGTTAAAACGCGCAGATTAAAAGCTCAAAGGGGCTGTTTTGCTAAGAGCTAGGCATTTTCAAGCATTTTAGATCGTTGAAATCGTTCAAATAGACGCAATAGTAATAAAAACGAATATTAAAAATTCGTCGTTTTTGCTGTTTTACGCGTTAAAGACGCGAAAGATTTAAAACTCAAAACGTGCTGTTTTGCTAAAATAAACATTTTCAAGCAGTACAGATCGTTGGGAAATCGTTCTAATAGAAACAATATTAAAAAACGAATAATAAAAAAATTTATTAAACTTTTATGCTGTTTTACGCATTAAAACGCAGATTAAAAACTCAAAACGTGCTGTTTTGTACAAATAAGCATTTTCAAGCATTTTAGATCGTTGAAATCGTTTAAATAGAAGCAATATTAATAAAAAGGCGAATACAGCGGAATTCGTCGTTTTATACTGTTTTCCGCGTTAAAACGCAGATTAAAAGCTCAAAACGTGCTGTTTGGCTAAAATAAGCATTTTCAAGCATTTTAGATCATTTGAAATCGTTCAAATGAATTTTTAATATTAATAAAAACGAATAATAAAAATTTCATTCATTTTATGCTTTGTTTTACGCGTTAAAACACTTGCCAGATTAGAAACTCAAAGCATTTTGTTTTTGCTAAAATAAGCATTTTGAAGCATTTTAGATCGTTGGGAAATCGTTCAAAGACTAGCAATATTAAAAGGCAAAGATAATAAAAATTTCGTCGTTTTATGCTGTTTTACGCGTTAAAACGCAGATTAAATCTCAAAACGTGCTGTTTTGCTAAAATAAGCATTTTCAAGCATTTTAGATCCGTTAGAAATCGTTCAAATAGAAGCAATAGTAATAAAAAACAAATAATAAAAAAAATTCGTCACGTTTTTATGCTGTTTTGCGCGTTAAAACGCACCAATTAAAGAAAACGTGCTGTTTTCCCAAAATTAACATTTTGAAGCATTTTAGATCGTTGAAATCGTTCAAATAGACAATATTAAAACGAATAATAAAAAATTCGTCGTTTTTTTTGGTTTTACGCGTTAAAACGCGGGATTAAAGCTCAAAACGTGCTGTTTTGCTAAAATAAGCTTTTTTAGCATTTTAGATCGTTGAAATCGTTCAAATAAACAATATTAATAAAAAGGGAATAATAAAACTTCGTGTTTTATGCGTTTTGCGTTAAAACGCAGATTAAAGCTCAAAACGTGCTGTTTTCAAAATAATCATTTTAAAAGCATTTTAGATCGTTGAAATCGTTCAAATAGAAGCAATATTAAAAAAAACGAATAATAAAAAATTCGTCGTTTTATGCTGTTTTACGCGTTAAACGCAATTAAAGCTCAAAACGTGCTGTTTTGCTAAAATAGCATTTTAAGCATTTTAGATCTTTTTGAAATCGTTCAAATAGACGCAATATTAATAAAAACAATAATAAAAATTGCGTTTTTATGCGTTTTACGCGTTAAAACGCAGATTAAATAAAACGTGCTGTTTTGCTAAAATAAGCATTTTCAAGCATTTTAGATCGTTGAAATCGTTCAAAAAAAGAAATATTAATAAAAAGGGAATAAAAAATTTCGTTTTTTGTTTTACGCGTTAAAACGCAGTTTAAAAAACTCAAAACGTGCTGTTTTGCTAAAAAAACATTTTCAAGCATTTTAATCGTTAAATCGTTCAAATAAACGCAATATTAATAAAAACGAATAAAAAAAATTTCGTCTTTTATGCTGTTTTACGCGTTAAAACGCAGAATAAACTCAAAACGTGTTGTTTTGCTAAAATAAGCATTTTCAAGCATTTTAGATCGTTGAAATCGTTCAAATAGACGCAAAAAAAATAAAAACAAAATTAATAAAATTTCGTCGTTTTATTGTTTTACGCGTTAAAACGCGAAAAAAGCTAAAACGTGCTGTTTTGCCAAAAATAACATTTTCAAGCTTTTTAAAGATCGTTGAAATCGTTCAAATAGACGCAATATTAAATAAAAAACGAAAATAAAAATTTCTTCGTTTTTGCTGTTTACGCGTTAAAACGAGATTAAACTCAAAACGTGCGTTTTGTTTAAAATAAGCATTTTCAAGCATTTTAGATCGTTAAATCGTTCAAATAGAAGCAATAAATAAAAACGAATAAAAAATTCGTCTTTTTATGCTGTTTTACGGTTAAAACGCAAAAAAAAGCTCAAAACGTGCTGTTTTGCTAAAAAAAAGCATTTTCAAGCATTTTAGATCGTTAAAATCGTTCAAATAGAAAGCAATAAATAAAAAACGAATAAAAAAAAATTCGTCTTTTTTTATGCTGTTTTACGCGTTAAAACGCAGTTTAAAAAAGCTCAAAACGTGCTTTTTTGAAAAAATAAAAGCATTTTAAAGCTTTTTTAATCGTTGAAACCCCGTTCAAATAGACCCCAATAAAATAAAAAAAAAATTTAAAAAAATTTTCGTCGTTTTATGTTTTGTTTTACGCGTTAAAACGCAGAAAAAAAACTAAAACGTTTTTGTTTTGCTAAAAAAAGGCATTTTCAAGCATTTTAGATCGTTAAAAATCGTTCAAATAAGACGCAATATTTAAAAACGAATAAAAAAATTTCGTCTTTTTTTTATGCTTTTTTTTACCGCGTTAAAACGCAGTTTAAAAACTCAAAACGTGCTGTTTTCCCAAAAAAAAAGCATTTTCAAGCTTTTTTAGATCGTTGAAATCGTTCAAATAGAAGCAATATTTAAAAACGAATAAAAAAAATTCGTCTTTTTTTATGCTTTTTTTTACGCGTTAAAACCCCAGATTAAAACTCAAAACGTGCTTTTTTTTGCTAAAATAAGCTTTTTTCAAGCTTTTTTAGATCGTTGAAATCTTTCCCTTAGACGCAATAAAAAAAAAACGAATAATAAAAATTTCGTCTTTTTTATGCTGTTTTACCGTTAAAACGCAAAATTAAAACTCAAAACTTGCTGTTTTGCTAAAATAAGCATTTTCAAGCTTTTTTAGATCGTTGAAATCGTTCAAATAAAAATTTTAATAAAAACGAATAAAAAAAATTTCTTTTTTTTTTAAATGCTGTTTTACGCGTTAAAACGCGGAAAAAAACCCAAAACTTTTTTTTTCCCAAAAAAAAACATTTTAAAAGCTTTTTTAGATTTTGAAATCTTTCCCAAAATAAAAGCAATAAAAATAAAAACGAATAAAAAAAATTTTCGTCTTTTTTTATGCTTTTTTACGCTTTAAAAACGCAAAATTAAAGCTCAAAACGTGCTGTTTTTAAAAAAAGCATTTTCAAGCTTTTTAGACCCGTTGAAATCTTAAAATAGGCAAATATTAATAAAAACAATAAAAAAAAAATTTCTTCTTTTTTAATTGCTGTTTTCCGTTAAACGCGTTTAAAAACTCAAAACGTGCTGTTTTGCTAAAAAAAAAGCTTTTAAAAAGGGCATTTTAGATCGTTGAAATCGTTAAAAAAAAAACCCAATATTAATAAAAACAAAATTAAAAAAAATTCGTTTTTTTATGTTTTGTTTTACCCCTTAAAACGCGTTTAAAACTAAAAAACGTGTTTTGTTTTGCTAAAAAAAAGCTTTTTCAAGCATTTTGGGCCCTTGAAATCGTTCAAATAAAAGCAATAATAAAAAAAAAAATAAAAAAAATTTCTTTTTTTTATGCTTTTTTACGCTTAAAACGCGATTAAAGCTCAAAACGTGCTGTTTTCCCAAAAATGCTTTTTTCAAGCATTTTAGATCGTTGAAATCGTTCAAATAAAAGCAATATTAAAAAAAAAGGGGGGAAAAAAAAAAATTCGTCGTTTTATGCTTTTTTTACGCGTTAAAACGCAGATTAAAGCTCAAAACGTGCTGTTTTTGCAAAAAAAAGCATTTTCAAGCACATTTTAAATCTTTGGGAAATCGTTCAAATAAAAGCAATAAAATAAAAACGAATAAAAAAATTTTTTGTCTTTTTTATGTTTTTGTTTTACCCCTTTAAAAACCCAGAAAAAAAGCCCAAAACGTGCTTTTTTTCCCTAAAATTTAACTTTTTAAGCTTTTTAAAGATCGTTGAAATCGTTAAATAGCCCGAAAATTTTATTAAAAAAAAACGAATAAAAAAAATTCGTCTTTTTTATGCGGGAAACGCTTTAAAACGCAGATTAAAGCTCAAAACGTGCTGTTTTGCTAAAATAAGCATTTTCAAGCATTTTTAGTCTTTTGAAATCGTTCAAATAGAAGCAATATTAATAAAAACGAATAAAAAAAATTTCGTCTTTTTTTGCTTTTTTACGCTTTAAAAACGCAGTTTAAAAGGGGCTCAAAACGTGCTTTTTTGCTAAAATAATCTTTTTTCAAAAAATTTTAGATCGTTGAAATCTTTTCAAATAGAAGCAATATTAATAAAAAAACCGAATAATAAAAACTTCGTCTTTTTTATGCTTTTTTTGCTTAAAACGCAGATTAAAGCTCAAAACGTGCTTTTTTTTGCTAAAATAATCTTTTTCAAGCATTTTAGATCTTTGGGGAAATCGTTAAAATGAAGCAATATTAATAAAAACGAATAAAAAAAAATTCGTCTTTTTTATGCTTTTTTTACGCAAAACGCAGTTTAAAAAGCTCAAAACGTGCTTTTTTTCCCAAAAAAAAATTTCAAGCTTTTTTTAGACCCGTTGAAAACCCTTTTCCAAATAGACGCAATATTAATAAAAACGAATAAAAAAAAATTCCCGTCTTTTTTATGCTGTTTTACGCGTTAAAACGCAGATTAAAGCTCAAAACGTGCTTTTTTTGCTAAAATAAAGCTTTTTTCAAGCATTTTAGATCGTTGAAATCTTTCCCCTTTGGACGCAATTTTTAAAAAAAACGAATAAAAAAAAAATTTCGTCTTTTTTATGCTTTTTTTACGCGAAACCAGTTTAAAAACTAAAAACGTGTTTTTTGCTAAAATAACTTTTTTCAAGCTTTTTAAAGATCGTTGAAATCGTTCAAATAAAACTATTAATAAAAACGAAATAAAAAAATTCGTCGATTTTTATGCGGTTTATTTTCGTTAAAACGCAGTTAAAGCTCAAAACGTGCTGTTTTCAAAAAAAAGCTTTTTTCAAGCATTTTAAAATCTTTTAAAACCCCGTTCAAATAGACGCAATATTAATAAAAAGGGAAAAATTAAAAATTTCGTCTTTTTTATGCTGTTTTACACGTTAAAACGCTGATTAAAGCTCAAAACGTGCTTTTTTTGCTAAAATAAATTTTTCAAGCTTTTTTAGATCGTTGAAATCGTTCAAATAGACGCAATATTAAAAAAAAGGGGAAAAAAAAAAATTCGTCGTTTTTTATTTTTTTTACGCGTTAAAACGCAGTTTAAAAACTCAAAACGGGCTGTTTCTTAAAGCATTTTCAAGCATTTTAGATGGGTTGAAACCCTTTTAAAAATAAACAATATTAATAAAAACGAATAATAAAAATTCGCCCTTTTTTATGCTGTTTTACGCGTTAAAACGCAGTTTAAAAAACTCAAAACGGGCTTTTTTTGTTTTAAAAAAAAGCATTTTCAAGCTTTTTTTAGATCGTTGAAATCGTTAAAAGGGGGAAAAAATATTAAAAAAAACAAAATAAAAAAAAATTCGTCGTTTTATGCTGTTTTTACGCGTTAAAACGCAGATTAAAGCTCAAAACGTGCTTTTTTGCTAAAAAAAACATTTTCAACTTTTAATCGTTGAAATCGTTCAAAAGGCTAAATAAAACAATAAAAAAAATTTCTCGTTTTATGCGTTTGCTTTAAAAACGGAAAAACCAAAAGTGTTTTTCTAACTTTTCGTTTGATGTTAAAATTTTAAAAAAGCAAAAAAAAAAAACGTTTAAAAAAAATTTTGTTTTTTTGTGCCTTTAAAACGCGTTAAAATAAAAGTGTTTTTGCTAAAAAAGGGCATTTTGGGTTTAGTCGTTTCGAAAAAAAGGTAAATAAAAAACAATAAAAAAAAAATTGTCGTTTTTTGCTGTTTTACGCGTTAAAACGCAGTTTAAAAACTAAAAACTGCTTTTTTGCTAAAAAGCATTTTCAAGCAAGACGTTGAAATCGTTCAAATAAGCAATAAATAAAAACAAATAATAAAAATTCGTCTTTTTTATGTTTTTTACGCGTTAAAACGCAGATTAAACTCAAAACGTCTTTTTGCTAAAAATAAGCATTTTCAAGCTTTTAGATCGTTGAAATCGTTCAAATAAAAGAATTTTAAAATAAAACGAATAAAAAAAAATTCGTCTTTTTTATGTTTTTTTTACGCGTTAAAACGCAGATTAAGCTCAAAACTTTTTTGCTAAAATAAGCATTTTCAAGAAGATCGTTGAAATCGTTCAAATAGAAGCAAATATTAAAAAAAAACGAATAATAAAAATTGTCGTTTTTATGTGTTTTACGCGTTAAAACGCAGAAAAAAACTCAAAACGTGCTGTTTTGCTAAAATAAGCATTTTCAAGCTTTTTAGATCGTTGAAATCGTTCTAGAGCAATATTAATAAAAACGAATAATAAAAATTTCGCGTTTTATGCTTTTTTAGGGTTAAAAGCAGATTAAACCAAAACGTGCTTTTTTTGCTAAAATAAGCATTTTCGCATTTTAGATCGTTGAAATCGTTCAAATGGCTATTTTAAAACGAATAAAAAATTTTCGTCTTTTTTATGTGTTTTACGCTTTAAAAAGCGATTAAACTAAAAACTCTTTTTGCTAAAATAAGCACAAGCATTTTAGATCGTTGAAATCGTTCAAAAGACCAATAAAAATAAAAACGAATAAAAAAATTTTGGTCTTTTTTTGGCCGCGTTAAACGCAGAAAAAAAACAAAAAAACGTGCTGTTTTCAAAATAAGCATTTTAAGCATTTTAGATCGTTAAAATCTTCAAATAGAGCAATAAATAAAACAATAATAAAACGTCGTTTTATGTGTTTTCGTTAAAACGCAGATTAAACTCAAACGTGCTTTTTTCAAAATAAGCAAAAGCATTTTAGATCGTTTGAAATCGTTCAAATAAAAGAAATTTTAAAAAAAACGAATAAAAAATTGTCGTTTTTCGTTTTACGCTTTAAAAACGCGATTCTCAAAACGTGCTGTTTTGCTAAAATAAGCATTTTCAAGCATTTTAGATCGTTGAAATCGTTCAAATAGAGAAATTAAAAAAAAACGAATAATAAAAATTCGTCGTTTTATGTGTTTTACGCGTTAAAACGCGATTAAAGCCAAAACGTGCTGTTTTGCTAAAATAAGCATTTTCAAGCATTTTAGATCGTTGAAACGTTCAAAAAAAAGCAATATTAATAAAACGATAATAAAAATTCGTCGTTTTATGCTGTTTTACCTTAAACGCAGTTTAAAAAACTAAAAACGTGCTGTTTTGCAAATAAGCTTTTTTCAAGCTTTTTTAGATCGTTGAAATCGTTCAAAAAGCAATATTAATAAAAAGAAAATAAAAATTCGTCTTTTTTATGCTTTTTTTACGTTAAACGCGAAAACTCAAAACGTGCTGTTTTGCTTTGCATTTTAAAGCTTTTTTAGATCGTTGAAATCGTTAAAAATGGGCAATATTAATAAAAACGAATAAAAAAAAATTCGTCTTTTTTTATGCTTTTTTACGCTTTAAAAACGCAGATTAAGCTCAAATGCTTTTTTGCAAAAATAATTTTTCAAGCTTTTTTAGATCGTTGAAATCGTTCAAATAAAGCAATTTAAAAAACGAATAAAAAAAATTCGTCGTTTTATGCTGTTTTCGCTTTAAAAACGCAATTAAAGCCAAAAAATCTGTTTTGCTAAAAAAAAAGCATTTTCAAGCATTTTAGATCGTTGAATCTTTTTAAAAAGAGCAATATTAATAAAAAAAAAATAAAAAAAAATTTCGTCGTTTTTATGCTGTTTTACGCTTTAAAAAGCGAAAACTCAAAACGTGCTGTTTTGCTAAAAAAGTTTTTTCAAGCATTTAGATCGTTGAAATCGTTCAAATGGGAAATATTAAAAAAAAACGAATAATAAAAAATTCGTCGTTTTTAGGTTTTTTACGCGTTAAAAGCAGATTAAAGCTCAAACGTGCTGTTTTGCAAAAAAAAGCATTTTCAAGCTTTTTAGATCGTTAAAACGTTCAAATAGACCAATAAAAATAAAAACGAATAAAAATTTCGTCGTTTTATGTGTTTACGCGTTAAAACGCAAAATAAAACTAAAAACGTCTTTTTGCTAAAATAAGTTTTTTCGCTTTTTTAGATCGTTAAATCGTTAAATAAAAATTTTAAAAAAACGAAAAAAAAAATTTCGCGTTTTTATTTTTTTGCGTTAAAACGCAGATTAAACTCAAAACGGCTTTTTTCAAAATAAGCATTTTCAAGAAGATCGTTTGAAATCGTTCAAATAAAAAAATTTATAAAAAAACGAATAAAAAAAATTTTTCCCCGGTTTTATGCTTTTTTACGCGTTAAAACGCAAAATAAAATCAAAACGTGCTGTTTTGTAAAAAAAACATTTTCAAACTTTTTTGATCGTTAAATCGTTCAAATAGAGCAATTTAATAAAAACGAATAAAAAAATTTTTCGTCGTTTTATGTTTTTTTACGCGTTAAAACGCGAAAAAAGCTCAAAACGTGTTTTCAAAATAACATTTTCAACATTTTAGATCGTTGAAATCTTTCAAATAGACGCAAATTAAAAAAAACGAATAATAAAAATTCGTCTTTTTTATGGTTTTACGCGTTAAAACGCGTTCTCAAAACGGCTGTTTTGCTAAAATAAGCATTTCAAGTTTTTAGATCGTTAAATCGTTCTAAAAGCAATATTAAAAAAAAACGAATAAAAAAATTCGTCTTTTTTTATGCTTTTTTACGCGTTAAAACGCGTTAAAGCCAAAACGTGCTTTTTGTAAAAAGATTTCGCATTTTGATCGTTGAAATCTTCAAAAGAGCAATATTAAAAAAAACGAATAATAAAAATTCGTCTTTTTTTATGCTGACGCGTTAAAAGCAGATTAAAGCTAAAAACGTGCTGTTTTGCTAAAATGCATTTTCAACATTTTAGATCGTTGAAATCGTTCAAATGGCAATATTAATAAAAACGAATAAAAAAAAATTGTTTTTTTATCTTTTTTACGCTTTAAAAACGCAGTTTAAAAGCTCAAAACGTGCTGTTTTGCTAAAATAAGCATTTTCAAGCATTTTAGATCGTTGAAATCGTTCAAAAGACGCAAAAAAATAAAAACGAATAAAAAAAATTTCGTCTTTTTTATGCTGTTTTCCCCGCGTTAAAACGCAGAATAAACCAAACGTGCTGTTTTGCTAAAATAAGCATTTTCAGGTTTTTAGATCGTTAAAACGTTCAAATAGATGCAATATTAATAAAAACAATAATAAAATTTGTCGTTTTATGTGTTTTCTTTAAAAAGCAGTTTAAAAAACTCAAAACGCGCTTTTTTTGCTAAAATAAGCATTTTCAAGCATTTTAATCGTTGAAATCGTTCAAATGAAGAAATTTAATAAAAACGAAAAAAAAAAATTGTCGTTTTTATGTGTTTTACGCGTTAAAACGCGAAAAAAACTCAAAACTGCTTTTTTTGCTAAAATAAACATTTTCAAGCATTTTAGATCGTTGGAAATCGTTCAAATAGACGCAATATTAAAAAAACAAATAAAAAAAAATTTCGTCTTTTTTTATGTTTTTACGCGTTAAAACGCGTTTACAGCTCAAAACGTGCTGTTTTGCTAAAATAAGCATTTTCAAGCATTTTAGATCGTTGAAATCGTTCAAATAGAAGCAATATTAATAAAAACGAATAATAAAAAATTCGTCGTTTTTATGCTGTTTACGCGTTAAAACGCAGATTAAAACTCAAAACGTGCTGTTTTGCTTAAAATAAGCATTTTTCAAACATTTTAGATCGTTGAAATCGTTCAAAATAGACGCAATATAAAATAAAAAACGAATAATAAAAATTTTGTCGTTTTTATGCTGTTTTACGCGTTAAAACGCGGAATAAGGCTCAAAACGTGCTGTTTTATTTAAAATAAGCATTTTCAAGCATTCACAGATCGTTGAAATCGTTTCAAATAGACGCAGTAATAAAACGAATAAAAAAATTGCGTCGTTTTTATGCTGTTTTACGCGTTAAACGCAGATTAAGCTCAAACGTGCTGTTTTGCTAAAATAAGCATTTTCAAGCATTTTAGATCGTTGAAATCGTTCAAATAGGCTTAATATTAATAAAAACGAATAATAAAAAGTTCGTCGTTTTATGCTGTTTTACGCAAAACGCGTTAAAAGCTCAAAACGTGCTGTTTTGCTAAAATAAGCATTTTCAAGCATTTTAGATCGTTGAAATCGTTTAAAATAGACGCAATATTAATAAAAACGAATAATAAAAAAAATTCGTCGTTTTTTTATGCTGTTTTACGCGTTAAAACGTTAAAAGCTCAAAACGTGCTGTTTTTGCTAAAATAAGCATTTTCAAGCATTTTAGATCGTTGAAATCGTTCAAATAGACGCAATAATGTAAAAAACGAATAAAAAAAAATTCGTCGTTTTTATGCTGTTTTACGCGTTAAAACGCGGATTAAAACTCAAAACGTGCTGTTTTGCCGAAATAAGCATTTTTCCAGCATTTTAGATCGTTGAAATCGTTCAAATAGACGCAATATTAATAAAAACGAATAATAAAAATTTCGTCGTTTTATGCTGTTTTACGCGTTAAAAGCAGATTAAGCTCAAAACGTGCTGTTTTGCTAAAATAAGCATTTCAAAACATTTTAGATCGTTGAAATCGTTCAAATAGAAGCAATATTAATAAAAGAAACGAATAATAAAAAATTCGTCGTTTTTATGCTTTGTTTTACGCGTTAAAACGCAGATTAAAACTCAAAACGTGCTGTTTTGCTAAAATAAGCATTTTCAGCATTTTAGATCGTTGAAAATCGTTCAAATGAACGCAATAAAAATAAAAACGAATAATAAAATTTCGTCGTTTTATGCTGTTTGCGCGTTAAAACGCAGAATAAAGCTCAAAACGTGCTGTTTTGCTACAAAATAAAGCATTTTCGGGCATTTAGATCGTTGAAAGTCGTTCAAATAGATGCAATAGTAATAAAAACGAATAATAAAAATTTCGTCGTTTTTTGTGCTGTTTTACGCGTTAAAACGCAGATTAAAGCTCAAAACGCGCTGTTTTTGCTAAAATAAGCATTTTCAGCATTTTTAGATCGTTGAAATCGTTCAAAATAGAAGCAACATTAATAAAAAACGAATAATAAAGTGCGTCGTTTTTATGCTGTTTTACGCGTTAAAACGCAGAATAAAAGCTCAAAACGTGCTGTTTTGCTAAAATAAACATTTTCAAGCATTTTTTAGATCGTTGAGAAATCGTTCAAAATAGACGCAATATTAATAAAAAACGAATAATAAAATTTCGTCGTTTTTATGCTGTTTTACGCGTTAAAACGCTGATTAAAGCTCAAAACGATGCTGTTTTGCTAAAATAAGCATTTTCAAGCATTTTAGATCGTTGAAATCGTTCAAATAGACGCAATATTAATAAAAACGAATAATAAAAATTCGTCGTTTTATGCTGTTTACGCGTTAAAACGCAGATTAAAACAAACGATGCTGTTTTGCTAAAAATAAAGCATTTTCAAGCATTTTGAATCGTTGAAATCGTTCAAATAAGAAACAATGATAATAAAAAACGAATAATAAAAAATTCGTCGTTTTATGCTGTTTTCACGCCGTTAAAACGCAGATTAAAAACTCAAAACGTGCTGTTTTGCTAAAATAAGCATTTTCAAGCATTTTAGATCGTTGAAATCGTTCAAATAGAAACAATAAAAATAAAAAACGAATAATAAAAATTTTGTCATTCTTATGCTGTTTTGCGCGTTAAAACGCGAAATAGAGCTCAAAACATTAACTGTTTTGCTAAAAATAAGCATTTTCAAAGCATTTTTAGATCGTTGAAATCGTTCAAATAGACGCAATATTAATAAAACGAATAATAAAAAAATTCGTCGTTTTTGTACTTTTGTTTACGCGTTAAAGCAGATTAAAAAGCTCAAAACGTGCTGTTTGCTAAAATAAACATTTTCAAGCATTTTAGATCGTTGAAATCACGTTCAGCTAGACGCAATATTAATAAAAACGAATAATAAAAAATTCGTCGTTTTTATAGCCGTTTTACGCGTTAAAACGCAGATTACAGCTCAAAACCGTGCTGTTTTTTGCTAAAATAAGCATTTTCAAGCATTTTAGATCGTTGAAATCGTTCAAATAGAAGCAATATTAATAAAAAACGAATAATAAAAATTCGTCGTTTTTATGCTGTTTTACGCGTTAAAACGCGGTTAAAACTCAAAACGTGCTGTTTTGCTAAAACAGAATTTTCAAACATTTTAGATCATTGAAATCGTTCAAATAGACGCAATAAAAAATAAAAAACGAATAATAAAAATTTTGTCGTTTTATGCTGTTTTACGCGTTAAAACGCAGGGAATAAAGAAAGCTCAAAACGTGCTGTTTTTGCTAAATAAGCATTTTCAGCATTCTGAATCGTTGAAATCGTTCAAATAGACGCAATATTAATAAAAACGAAAAAAAAATTCGTTTTTTTTATGCTTTTTTACGCGTTAAAACGCAGTTTAAAAGCTCAAAACGTGCTGTTTTGCTAAAATAAGCTTTTTTCAACTTTTTTAGATCGTTGAAATCGTTCAAATAGAAGCAATATTAATAAAAACGAATAAAAAAAAATTCGTCGTTTTTATGCTGTTTTACGTTAAAACGCAGATTAAAGCTAAAAAACGTGCTTTTTTTGCAAAATAAGCATTTCAAGCATTTAGATCGTTGAAATCGTTCAAATAGACGCAATATTAATAAAACGTAATAAAATTCGTCGTTTTATGCTGTTTTCGCGTAAAACGCAGTTTAAAAACTCAAAACGTGCTGTTTTGCTAAAATAAGCATTTTCAACATTTTTTTAAATCGTTAAATGCAAATTAGAAAATAATAAAAAAAAAAAAAAACGTTTTTTATGCTTTTTAAACCTTAAAAGGGTTAAACTCAAAAGTGCTGTTTTGTCAAAATAAGCATTTTAAGCTTTTAATCGTTGAAATCGTTCAAATAGACGCAATATTAATAAAAAAAATAAAAAAATTTCGTCGTTTTATGCTTTTTTTCCGTTAAAAGCAGATTAAAAAAACGTGCTGTTTTGCAAAATAAATTTTCAAGCATTTTAGATCGTTGAAATTTAAAATAAGCAATAAAAAAAAAACGAATAAAAATTCGTCGTTTTAAAGCGTTTTACGCTTTAAAAACGCAGATTAAAGCTCAAAACGTGCTGTTTTGCTAAAATAGCATTTTCAAGCATTTTAGATCGTAAATTTAAATACGAATAAAAAAAACGAATAAAAAAAATTTCGCGTTTTAAGCGTTTACGCGTTAAAACGCAGATAAACCCAAAACGTTGTTTTGTTTAAAATAAGCATTTTCAAGCATTTTAGATCGTTGAAATCGTTCAAATAGAAGCAAATAAATAAAAAACGAATAATAAAAATTTGTCGTTTTATGCTGTTTTACGCGTTAAAACGCAGAATAAAGCTCAAAACGTGCGTTTTGCTAAAATAAGCATTTTCAAGCATTTTAGATCGTTGAAATCGTTCAAATAGACGCAATATTAATAAAAACGAATAATAAAAATTGTCGTTTTATGCTGTTTTACGCGTTAAAACGCAGATTAAAGCTCAAAACGTGCTGTTTTGCTAAAATAAGCATTTTCAAGCATTTTAGATCGTTGAAATCGTTCAAATAGACGCAATATTAATAAAAACGAATAATAAAAATTCGTCGTTTTTATGCTGTTTTACGCGTTAAAACGCAGATTAAGCTTCAAAACGTGCTGTTTTGCTAAAAATAAGCATTTTCAAGCATTTTAGATCGTTGAAATCGTTCAAATAGAAGCAATATTAATAAAAACGAATAATAAAAATTCGTCGTTTTATGCTGTTTTACGCGTTAAAACGCAGATTAAAGCTCAAAACGTGCTGTTTTGCTAAAATAAGCATTTTCAAGCATTTTAGATCGTTGAAATCTTTCAAATAGACGCAATATTAATAAAAACGAATAATAAAAATTTCGTCGTTTTATGCTGTTTACGCATTAAAACGCGATTAAAGCCAAAACGTGCTGTTTTGCTAAAATAAGCTTTTCAAGCATTTTAGATCGTTGAAATCGTTCAAATAGACGCAATATTAATAAAAACGAATAATAAAAATTCGTCGTTTTTATGCTGTTTTACGCGTTAAAACGCAGATTAAAGCTCAAAACGTGCTGTTTTGCTAAAATAAGCATTTTCAAGCATTTTAATCGTTGAAATCGTTCAAATAGAAGCAATATTAATAAAAACGAAAATAAAAATTCTCGTTTTATGTTGTGTTTACGCGTTAATAACGCAGATTAAAGCTCAAAACGTGCTGTTTTGCTAAAAAAGCATTTTCAAGCATTTTAGATCGTTGAAATCGTTCAAAAACGCTTATTATAAATAACGAATAATAAAAATTCGTCGTTTTTAATGCTGTTTTAGCGTTAAAACGCAATTAAGCTCAAACGTGCTGATTTTGCTAAAAAGCATTTTCAAGCATTTTAGATCGTTGAAATCGTTCAAATAGAGCAATAAATAAAAACGAATAAAAAAATTTCTTCGTTTTATGCTGTTTTAGGGTTAAAACGCAAAAAAAAAACTAAAAACGTGCTGTTTTCTAAAAAAATCTTTTTTCAACATTTTGTCGTGAAATCGTTCAAATGAACAATATTAATAAAAACGATAATAAAAATTCTCGTTTTATCTTTTTACGCGTTAAAACGCAGTTTAAAAAACTCAAAAATGCTGTTTTGCTAAAATAAGCTTTTTTAAAAGAAGATCGAAATCGTTCAAATAAACAATATTAAAAAAAAAAAAAAAACCGTTTTAAAAAAACCTTCTTTTTTTCGTTTTATGCTTTTTTGCGTTAAAACGCGAAAAAAACTCAAAACTCTGTTTTCCCAAAATAACTTTTTCAAGCATTTTAGATCTTGAAACCCCGTTCAAATAAGCAATATTAAAAAAAACAATAATAAAAAATTCGTCTTTTTTATGCTTTTTTTACGCGTTAAAACGCGTTAAAAACTCAAAATTCTGTTTTGCTAAAATAACATTTTCAAGCATTTTGATTTGAAATCGTTCAAATAGAGCAATATTAAAAAAAAATAAAAAAAATTTTCTCGTTTTATGCTGTTTTGCGTTAAAACGCAGATTAAAGCAAAACTGCTGTTTTGCTAAAATAAGCATTTTCAAGCATTTTAGATCGTTGAAATCGTTCAAATAAAAAACAAAAAAATTTAAAAACGAATAATAAAATTGTCGTTTTTGCTGTTTTACGCGTTAAAACGCAGATTAAAGCTCAAAACGTGCTTTTTTTGCAAAAAAGCTTTTTCAAGCATTTTAGATCGTTGAAATCGTTCAAATAGAACTAAAAATAAAAACGAATAATAAAATTTTTCGTTTTATGCTGTTTTGCGTTAAAAACCCAGAAAAAAACTCAAAACTCTGTTTTGCTAAAATAACATTTTCAAGCATTTTAGATCTTGAAATCGTTCAAATAGAGCAATATTAAAAAAAACGAATAATAAAAATTGTTTTTATCTGTTTTACGCGTTAAAACGCAGATTAAACTAAAACTCTGTTTTGCTAAAATAAGCATTTTAAAGCATTTTAGATCGTTGAAATCTTTAAAAATAACCAATATTAATAAAAACGAATAATAAAAATTCGTCGTTTTTTGCTTTTTTGCGTTAAAACGCGTTTAAAAGGCTCAAAACGTGCTTTTTTCAAAAATAACTTTTCAAGCATTTTGATCGTTGAAATCGTTAAATGAACTAAAAAAAAACGAATAATAAAAATTGTCGTTTTATGCTTTTTTTACGCGTTAAAACGCAGAAAAAAAACCAAAACGTGCTGTTTTGCTAAAATAAGCATTTTAAAACATTTTAGATCGTTGAAACCCGTTCAAATAGACGCAATAAAAATAAAAACGAATAAAAAAAAATTTGTCTTTTTTATGCTTTTTTACGCGTTAAAACGCAAAATAAAGCTCAAAAGGGCCCTTTTTTTGCAAAATAAGCATTTTCAAGCATTTAGATCGTTAAAATCGTTCAAATAGACGCAATAAATAAAAACAAAAAAAAAAATTGTCTTTTTTTATGCTTTTTTACGCTTTAAAAACGCAGATTAAACTAAAAACGTGCTGTTTTGCTAAAATAAGCATTTTCAAGCTTTTTTAGATCTTTGAAATCGTTCAAATAAAAGCAATATTAAAAAACGAATAAAAAAATTCGTCGTTTTATGCTGCGCGTTAAAACCAGTTTAAAAACTCAAAACGTGCTGTTTTGCAAAATAACATTTTCAAGCATTTTAGATCGTTGAAATCGTTCAAATAGACCAATATTAATAAAAACGAATAAAAAAAAATTCGTCTTTTTTTATGCTTTTTTTTACGCAAAACGCAGATTAAACTCAAAACGTGCTGTTTTCAAAAAAAAGCTTTTTTCAAGCATTTTAGATCGTTGAAATCGTTCAAATAGACGCAATATTAATAAAACGAATAAAAAAAATTTCGTCTTTTTTTATGCTGTTTTCGCATTAAAACGCTGTTTAAAAAGCACAAAACGTGCTTTTTTTGAAATAAGCCTTTTCAAGCATTTTAGATCGTTGAAATCGTTCAAATAGCCCAATATTAATAAAAACAAATAAAAAAAAAACGTTTTTTTTTGCTGTTTTCCGTTAAAACGCAGATTAAAGCTCAAAACGTGCTGTTTTGCTAAAATAAGCATTTTCAAGCATTTTAGATCGTTGAAATCTTTTTCAAATAAAAACAATATTAAAAAAAAACGAATAATAAAAATTCGTCGTTTTTATTTTGTTTTACGCGTTATAACGCAGATTAAAGCTAAAAACTTCTGTTTTGCTAAAAAAAACCCTTTTTCAAGCTTTTTTAGATCGTTAAAAATCGTTCAAATGACGCAATATTAATAAAAACGAATAAAAAAAATTCGTCGTTTTTTTTGCTTTTTTAGCGTTAAAACGCAGATTAAAGCTCAAAACGTCTGTTTTGCTAAAAAAAACTTTTTTAAAAGCATTTTAGATCGTTTGGGAAATCGTTCAAATAGAAGAAATTTTAAAAAAAAAATAAAAAAAAATTTCGTTTTTTTTTTGCTGTTTTACGCGTTAAAACGCAGATTAAAGCTCAAAACGTGCTGTTTTGCTAAAAAAGCTTTTTCAAGCATTTTAGATCGTTGAAATCTTTAAAAGGGGGCGCAATATTAATAAAAAACGAATAATAAAAATTTCGTCGTTTTTATGCTTTTTTACGCTTTAAAAACGCAGTTTAAAAAAACTCAAAACGTGCTGTTTTGCTAAAATAAGCATTTTCAAGCTTTTTTAGATCGTTGAAATCTTTCCCAAATAAAACAAAAATTTTTAAAAAAACGAATAAAAAAAATTTCGCCCGTTTTTATGCTTTTTTACGCGTTAAAACGCAGTTTAAAAACCCAAAACGTGCTGTTTTTAAAAAAAAGCATTTTTCAAACATTTTACATCGTTTGAAATCGTTCAAATAGAAGCAATAAAAAAAAAAACGAAAAAAAAAAAATCTTGTCTTTTTTATGCTGTTTTACGCGTTAAAACGCGATTAAAAACTCAAAACGTGCTTTTTTTGCTAAAAAAAAGCTTTTTCAAGCTTTTTTAGATTTTGAAACCCTTTTCAAATAAAAACAATATTAATAAAAAGGGAATAAAAAAAATTCGTCTTTTTTTTATGCTTTTTTTACGCTTTAAAAACGCAGTTACAGCTCAAAACTTGCTGTTTTGCTAAAAAAAAGCATTTTCAAAGCTTTTTTTAAGATCGTTGAAATCTTTCCCAAATAAAGAATAAGGGAAAAACGAATAAAAAAAAATTCGTTTTTTTAAATGCTTTTTTACGCGTTAAAACGCGGTTTAAAAGCTCAAAACGTGCTGTTTTGCTAAAATAAGCATTTACAAGCTTTTTTAGATCGTTGAAATCGTTCAAATAGACGCAATATTAATAAAAACGAATAAAAAAAACTTCTTTTTTTTTATGCTTTTTCCGTTAAAACGCAATTAAAGCTAAAAACCCGTGCTGTTTTGCTAAAATAATCTTTTTTTAAGCTTTTTTAGATCTTGAAATCGTTCAAATAGAAAGCAATATTAATAAAAGGGAATAATAAAAATTCGTCTTTTTTTTAAAAACTTTTTTACGCGTTAAAACGCAGATTAAAGCTCAAAACGTGCTTTTTTGCTAAAATAAGCATTTTAAAGAAGATCGTTGAAATCGTTCAAAAGAAGCAATATTAATAAAAACCAAAAAAAATTCGTTTTTTATGCTGTTTTAGCGAAAACGCAGTTTAAAAACTAAAATTTGGGTTTTGCAAAAATAAGCATTTTCAAGCATTTTAGATCGTTGAAATCGTTTAAATAGAACAAAAAATAAAAACAAATTTAAAAAAAAATTTTGTTTTTATGTGTTTTACGCGTTAAAACGCGAATAAAACTAAAAACGTGCTTTTTTTGTAAAATAAGCATTTTAAAGCATTTTAGATCGTTGAAATCGTTCAAATAGACGCAATTTTAAAAAAAAAACGAATAATAAAAATTCGTCGTTTTATGCTGTTTACGCGTTAAAACGCAGTTTAAAAACTAAAAAACTGTTTTGCTAAAATAAGCTTTTTAAGCTTTTTTAGATCGTTGAAATCGTTCAACTAGACGAAATATTAATAAAAAAAATAAAAAAAAATTGTCGTTTTATGCTGTTTTTTAAAACGCG
>NW_027046325.1:0-27357 GCF_025399875.1 Dalotia coriaria | reverse complement strand
GGCCCGTAAAACGCAATTTTATTATTGTTTTTTTACTTCTATTTGAACGATTTAAACGATCTAAAATGCTTGAAATCTTATTTTAAAAACAGCCGTTTTGAGCTTTATTGCGTTTAACGTAAAACAGCATAAAACGGAATTTTTTATTCGTTTTTATTAATATTGCGTCTATTTGACGATTTCAGCGATCTAAAATGCGAAATCATTTTAGCAAAACAGCCGTTTTGAGCTTTAATCTGCGTTTATGCGTAAAACAGCATAAAACGACAAATTTTATTATCGTTTTTTTAAGCTTCTATTTGAACGTTTCACGATCAAAATGCTTAAAATTTATTTACAAACAGCACGTTTGAGCTTTAATCTTTTAACGCGAAAACACATAAAAACAAAGATTTTTATTATTCGTTTTTATTAATATTGCGTCTATTTGAACGATTTCAACGATCTAAAATGCAAAAATGCTTATTTTATAAAACAGCACGTTTTGAGGCTTTAATTCTGCTTTTTAACGCGTAAAACAGCATAAAAACGGAAATTTTTATTATTTGTTTTTTTTTATTGCGTCTTATTTGAACGATTTCAACGATCTAAAAGCGAAAATGCTTTTTTTAGCAAAACACACGTTTGAGCTTTAATCTGCGTTTTAACGCTAAAACAGCATAAAACCGAATTTTTATTATTCGTTTTTATTAATATTGCTTCATTTGAACATTTCAACGATTTAAAATGCTTGAAAATGCTTATTTTAGCAAACAGCACGTTTGAGTTTTAAATTCTGCGTTTTAACGCGTAAAACAGCATAAAACGACGAAATTTTTATTATTCTTTTTTTATTAATATTGCTTCTATTTGAACGATTTCAACGATCTAAAATGCTTGAAAATGCTTATTTTAACAAAACAGCACGATTTTTAGACTTTATTCTACGTTTTAACGCGTAAGAGCAACATAAAACGACAGGAATTTTTATTATTCGTTTTAATGTATTGCGTCTATTTAGGCGATTCAACGATCCTAAAAATGCTTGAAAATACTTATTTTATAAGGAAACAGCAGCATGTTTTGAGCTTTAATCTACGTTTTAACGCGTAAAACAACATAAAATGTAAATTTTTATTTATTCGTTTTTATTAATATTGCTTCTATTTAAACAGTTTCAGCAACGATCTAAAATGCTTAGAAAATGCTTATTTTTATACGCAAACAAGCACGTTTTGAGCTTTAATCTGCGTTTTAACGTAAAACAGCATAAAACGACGAAATTTTATTGTATTCGTTTTTATTTTTATTGCGCGTCTATTTGAACGATTTCAACGATCTAAAATCTTGAAATGCTTATTTTATAAAGACAGCACGTTTTTGAGCTTTAATCTGCGTTTAAAGCAGCGTAAAACAGCATAAAACGACAGGTATTTTTTATTATTCGTTTTAGTAATATTGCTTCTATTTGAACGATTTCAGCTTGATCTAAAATGCTTGAAAATGCTTATTTTAGCAAAACAGCGCGATTTTGAGCTTTATTCTGCGTTTTAACGCGTAAACAATATAAAACGGCAAATTTTATTATTCGTTTTTATTAATAATGCTTCTATTTTGAACGCGATTTCAGCGATCTCTAAAATGCCCGAAAATGCTTATTTTAAAGCAAAACAGCGTTTTGAGCTTTTAATCTGCGTTTAACGCGTAAGAAACAGCATAAAGTAGATTTTTGTGTGTTGTTTTATTAATAGTATGTGTCTATTTGAACGGTTTTCAACGATCTAAAATGCTTGAAAATGCTTATTTTAGCAAACAACACGTTTGAGCTTTAATCTGCGTTTTGACGCGTAAAACAGCACTTATAAAACGACGAAGATTTTTGATTATTCCTTTTTTGGTAATATTTGCTTCTATTTGAACAGTTTCAACGATCTAAAATGCTTGAAAATGCTTTATTTCGCCAAAACAGCGCATTTTGAGCTTTTATTCTGCGTTTTAACGCGTAAAACAACATAAAAACGCGACGAAATTTTTTATTATTATTCGTTTTTTATTAATATTGCGTCTGTTGAGCGATTTTCAGCGCGATCTAAAATGGCGAAACCTTATTTTATATAAAGGCAGCACGTTTTGAGCTTTAATCCTGCGTTTTAACGCGTAAAACAGCTTATAAAACGACGAAATTTTTATTATTCGTTTTTACTATTTTTTATTGCGCGTCTATTTGAACGATTTCAACGATCTAAAATGCTTGAAATGCTTATTTAGCAAAACAGCACGTTTTGAGCGTTAATCACGCGTTTGTACGTAAAACAGCATAAAACGGCAATTTTTATTATTCGTTTTTATTAATGTATTAGCTTCCTATTTGAACGATTTCAACGATCTAAAACTGAAAATGCTTATTTTTAGCAAAACAGCACGTTTTTGAGCTTTATTCTGCGTTTTTAACGCGTAAAACAGCAAAACGACGAATTTTTATTATTCGTTTTTTATTAATGTGCTTCTATTTGAACGATTTCAACGATCTAAAATGCTTGAAAATGCTTATTTTAGCAAAACAGCACGTTTGAGCTTTAATCTGCGTTTTAACGCGTAAAACAGCGCATAAAACGACAGGGAAATTTTATTATTCGTTTTTTACTTAATATTGCTTCTATTTAGCAGATTTTAACGATCACAAAATGCTTGATACTTTATTTTAGCAAAACAGCGCGTTTTGAGCTTTAGTCTGCGTTTTAACGCGTAAAGAGCAGCATAAAACGACAGAAATTTATTACATTCGGTTTTGTTTTTATTGCGTCTCTATTTGAACGATTTCAACGATCGTGCTGAAAATGCTTATTTTAGCAAAACAGCGTTTTGAGCTTTTATCTGCATTTTAGCGCGTAAAACAGCATAAAAACGACGAATTTTTGGCCGTACGTTTTTTATTAATATTATTGCTTCTATTTGAACGATTTCAACGATCACAAAATGCTTGAAAGTAGCATTTTGGCGAAACAGCGTTTTGAGCTTTGTTACCGTTTTAGCAGCGTAAAACAGCTTTATAAAAACGGCGAAATTTTTATTATTCGTTTTTTATTAGTATTGCTTCTATTTGAACGATTTCAACGATCTAAAATGCTTGAAAATGCTTATTTTAGCAAAACGGCACGTTTTGGGAGCTTTTAATCTGGAACAGCGTAGAACAACATAAAACGACAGATTTTTATTATTCGTTTTTAGTAATATTGCGTCTATTTGAACGGTTCAACGATCTAAAATGCTTGAAAATTGCTTATTTTAGCAAAACAACACGTTTGTGAGCTTTAATCTGCGTTTTAACGCGTAAAACAGCATAAAACGACGAATTTTGGTTATTCGTTTTTTATTATATTTGAACGATTTCCAACGATCTAAAAATGCTTGAAAATGCTTATTTTAGCAAAACGGCACGTTTTGAGCATTTCTGCGTTTTAACGCGAAACAACATAAAACGACGGGAATTTTTATTATTCGTTTTTTTATTATTATTGCGCGTCTATTTGGAAGCGATTTCAGCGATCTAAAATGCTTGAAAATGCTTATTTTAGCAAAACAGCACGTTTTTGAGCTTTAATCTGCGTTTAACGCGTATTAAAACATAAAAATGACGAATTTTTGGTATTCGTTTTTATTAATATTTATCTATTTAAAACGATTTCAACGATCCTAAATGGCAGAAATGCTTATTTTAAGCAAAACAGCACTTTTTGAGCTTTAATTTGCGTTTAACGCGTAAACGCATAAAACGACATTTTATTATTCGTTTATTAATATTGCTTCTATTTGAACGATTTCAACGATCTAAAATGCTTGAAAATGCTTATTTTAGCAAAACAGCACGATTTTGAGCTTTTATTCTGCGTTTTAACGCGTAAAACACATAAAACGACGAAATTTTTATTATTCGTTTTTTATTATATTGCGTCTATTTGAACGATTTCAACGATCTAAAATGCTTGAAAATGCTTATTTTAGCAAAACAGCACGTTTTGAGCTTTAATCTGCGTTTTAACGCGTAAAACAGCATAAAAACGACGAATTTTTATTATTCGTTTTTATTAATATTGCTCTATTTGAACGATTTCAACGATCTAAAATGCTTGAAAATGCTTATTTTAGCAAAACAGCAGTTTTGAGCTTTAATCTGCGTTTTAACGCGTAAAACAGCATAAAACGACAGAAATTTTTATTATTCGTTTTTATTAATATTGCTCTATTTGAACGATTTCAACGATCTAAAATGCTTGAAAATGCTTATTTTAGCAAAACAGCACGTTTTGAGCTTTAATCGCGTTTAACGCGTAAAACACTTATAAAACGACGATTTTATTATTCGTTTTTAATTAATATTGCGTCTATTTGAACGATTTCAACGATCTAAAATGCGAAAATCTTATTTTAAGCAAAAAGCACTTTGAGCTTTAATCTGCGTTTTAACGCGTAAAACACAAAAACGACGAAATTTTATTTATTCGTTTTTATTAATATTGCGTCTATTTGAACGATTTCAACGATCTAAAATGCTTGAAAATCTTATTTTAGCAAAACAGCACGTTTTGAGCTTTAATCTGCGTTTTAACGCGTAAAACAGCATAAAAACGACGAAATTTTTATTATTCGTTTTTTATTTTTATTGCGTCTATTTGAACGATTTCAACGATCTAAAATGCTTGAAAATGCTATTTTTAGCAAAACAGCACGTTTTGTGCTTTAATCTGCGTTTTAACGCGTAAAAACAGCATAAAACGACGGGGAATTTTTTATTATTCGTTTTTATTAATATTGCGTCCATTTGAACAGTTTCAACGATCTAAAATGCTTGAAAATGCTTATTTTAGCAAAACAGCACGTTTGAGCTTTAATCTGCGTTTTTAACGCGTAAAACAACATAAAACGACGAATTTTTATTATTCGTTTTTTTTATTAATGTTAGCTTCTATTTGAACGATTTCAACGATCACAAAAATGCTTGAAAATGCTTATTTTTAGCAAAACAGCACGTTTTGAAGGCTTTAATCACGTTTTAACTTGCGTAAAACAACATAAAACGACGAATTTTTTTATTATTCGCGTTTTGTTAATATTGCTTCTATTTGAACGATTTCAACGATCTAAAATGCTTGAAATACTTATTTAGCAAAACGGCGTTTGAGCTTTAATCTGCGTTTTAACGCGTAAAGCAGCATAAAACATGACGAAATTTTATTATTCGTTTTTTTATTAATATTGCCGCGTCTATTTGAACGATTTCAACGATCTAGGTAGCGAAAATTAACATTTTTAGCAAAACAGCACATTTGGGCTTTTAATCTGCGTTTTAACGCGTAAAACAGCATAAAACGACGAAGATTTTTTATTATTCGTTTTATTAATGTAGCTTCTATTTGAACGATTTCAACGATCTAAAATGCTTGAAAGTACTTATTTTAGCAAAACAGCACGTTTGAGCTTTAATCTGCGTTTAACGCGTAGAGCGGCAAAAACATTGAATTTTTTATTATTCGTTTTATTAATAGTACTTCTATTTAGACGATTTCAACGATCTAAAATGCTTAGAAATTATTATTTTTAGCAGCGGAAGCAGCGTTTTGAGGCACAATCTGCGTTTTTAACGCGTAAAACATAAAACGACGAATTTTTATTATTCGTTTTTTTTTTTTTTATAATATTGCTTCTATTTGGAACGATTTCAACGATCTAAAATGCTTGAAAGTAGCTATTTTAGCAAAACAGCACACGTTTGGAAGGCTTTTAATCTACGTTTTAACATAGAAACAACATAAAAACGACGAAATTTTATTATTGTTTTATTAATATTGCACGTCTGTTGAACGATTTCAACGATCTAAAATGCTTGAAAGTAATGCTTATTTTAGCAAAACAGCACATTTACAGGAAATTCTGCGTTTTAACGCGTAAAACAGCTTATAAAACGGCAGAAATTTTTATTATTCGTTTTTTTATTTTATTGCGTCTATTTGAACGATTTCAGCGATCTAAAATGCTTGAAAATGCTTATTTTATAGGCGCAGCACGTTTTGAGCTTTTAATCACGTTTTTAACGCGTAAAACAGCATAAAAACGACGAATTTTTTTTTATTTATTCGTTTTTATTAATATTACTTCTATTTGAACGATTTCAACGATCTAAAATGCTTGAAAATGCTTATTTTAGCAAAACAGCACGTTTTGAGCTTTTAATCTGCGTTTTAACGCGTAAAACAGCATAAAACGACAGAGGAATTTTTATTATTCGTTTTTATTAATGTACGTCCATTTGAACGATTTCAACGGGAAGTCTGGAAATGCGAAAATACTTATTTTAGCAAAACAGCAGCACGAGCTTTATCTGCGTTTTAACGCGTAAAACAGCATAAAACGACGAATTTTTATTATTCGTTTTTTTTATTAATATGCTTCTATTTGAATTGATTTCAACGATCTAAAATGCTTGAAAATGCTTATTTTAGCAAAACAGCACGTTTTGGGCTTTTATTCTGCGTTTTAACGCGTAAAAGAGCAACATAAAACGACCCTGGTACATTGTTCGTTTTTATTAATATTGCGTCTATTTGAACGATTCAACGATCTAAAATCTTGAAAATACTTTATTTTAGCAAAACAGCACGTTTTGAGCTTTAATCTGCGTTTGAACGCGTAAAACAACATAAAACGACGAATTTTTATTATTCGTTTTTTTATTAATATTGCTTCTATTTGAACGATTTCAACGATCTAAAATGCTTGAAAATGCTTATTTTAGCAAGAACAGCACGTTTTGAGCTTTAATCACCGTTTAACGCGTAAAGAGCAACATAAAACGACGAATTTTACATTATTCGTTTTTTTATTAATATTGCGTCTATTTAAGACATTTCAACGATCACAAAAATGCTTGAAAATACTTATTTAGCAAAACAGCACGTTTTGAACTTTTAATCTGCGTTTTGACGCGTAAAACAACATAAAAACGACAGATTTTTTATTATTCGTTTTTTTATTAATATTACTTCCTATTTGAAAGACGATTTCAACGATCTAAAATGCTTGAAAATGCTTATTTAGCAAAACAGCACGCGTTTGAGCTTTATTCTGCGTTTTAACGCGTAAAACAACATAAAACAGGCAGAAATTTTATTATTCGTTTTTATTTTTATTGCGTCTGTTGAACGATTTCAACGATCTAAATGCTTGAAAATGCTAATTTTAGCAAAACAGCACGTTTTTGAGCTTTTAATCTGCGTTTGCG
Organism: Dalotia coriaria; assembly: GCF_025399875.1. Lineage (NCBI taxonomy): Eukaryota > Metazoa > Arthropoda > Insecta > Coleoptera > Staphylinidae > Dalotia > Dalotia coriaria. The sequence continues at coordinate 20,102 of NW_027046325.1, read as the reverse complement.
TTTTAACGCGTAAAGGCAGCATAAAACGACGAATTTTTTATTATTCGTTTTTATTAATATTATTGCTTCTATTTGAACGGTTCAGCGATCGTGGCGAAAATGCTTATTTAGCAAAACAGCGCGTTTTGAGCTTTTACTCTGCGTTTAACGCGTAAAACAACATAAAACGACGAAATTTTTTATTATTCGTTTTTATTTTTTACATTACGTCTATTTGAACGATTTTCAACGATCTAAAATGCTTGAAATGCTTTATTTTAGCAAAGGCAGCACGTTTTGAGCTTTTGTCTGCGTTTTAACGCGTAAAACAGCATAAAACGACGAATTTTTGACCATTCGTTTTTATTAATATTGCGTCTATTTGAACGATTTCAACGATCTAAAATGCTTGAAAAGCTATTTTGCAAAAACAAACGTTTTGAGCTTTAATTCTGGTTTTAACGCGTAAAACACATAAAAGGGCAGAATTTTTATTATTCGTTTTTATTAATAATTGCTCTATTTGAACGATTTAACGATCTAAAATGCTTGAAAATGCTATTTAAAAACAGCACGTTTTGAGTTTTTAATTCTGCGTTTTTAACGCGTAAAACAGCTAAAAACGCAATTTTATTTTCGTTTTTATTAATATGCGTCATTTGAACGTTTAACGATCTAGAATGCTTGAAAATGCTTATTTTAGCAAAACAACACGTTTGAGCTTTAATCTGCGTTTTAACGCGTAAAACAGCATAAAAACGACGAATTTTTATTCGTTTTTATTAATATTGCGTCTATTGAACGATTTCAACGATCTAAAATGCTTGAAAATATACTTATTTTAGCAAAACAGCGTTTGGGCTTTAATCTGCATTTAACGCGTAAAACAGCATATAAACGACGAATTTTTCATTATTCGTTTTTATTAATGTGCGTCTATTTGAACGGTTCAACGATCTAAAATGGCAGAAAATGCTTATTTTGGCAGGCAGCACGTTTTGAGCTTTTAATCTGCGTTTTAACGCGTAAAACAGCATAAAAACGACGAATTTTTATTATTCGTTTTTAGTAATATTACCGTCTATTTGAACAGTTTCAACGATCGATAGCGAAATGCTTATTTTGCAGCAAAACAGCGCATTTTGAGCTTTATTCTGCGTTTTTAACGCGTAAAACAGCATAAAACGAAACAAAATTTTTATTATTCGTTTATATTTTTTATTGCGTCTATTTGAACGATTTCAGTAGTCTAAAATGCTTGAAAATGCTTATTTTAGCAAAACAGCGCGATTTTGAGCTTTTAATCTGCGTTTAACGCGTAAAGGCAACATAAAACGACAAATTTTTGTTATTCGTTTTTATTAATATTGCTTCTATTTGAACGATTTAGCGATCTAAAATGCTTGAAATGCTTATTTTAGCGGCAAAACAGCGCGTTTTGAACTTTAATCTGCGTTTTAACGCGTAAAACAGCATAAAAACGACGAAATTTTTAATATTCGTTTTTATTAATGTGCGTCTATTTGAACGGTTCAACGATCTAAAATGCTTGAAAATGCTTATTTTAACCGAAACAGCACGTTTTGAGCTTTAATCTGCGTTTAACGCGTAAAACGCTTATAAAAACGACGAATTTTTTATTATTCGTTTTTGAAGCTTTAATCTGCGTTTTAACGCGTAAAACAACATAAAACGGCAATTTTTATTATTCGATTTTTTATACATTAATATTGCTTCTATTTGAACGATTTCAACGATCTAAAATGCTTGAGAAAATACTTATTTTAGCAAAACGGCACGTTTGAGCTTTTAATCTGCGTTTTTAGCGCGTAAAGGCAAGCATAAAACGACGAATTTTTATTATTCGTTTTTATTAATATGCGTCTATTTGAACGATTTCAGCTTGATCTAAAATGCTTGAAAATGCTTATTTTAGCAAAACAGCACGTTTGAGCTTTAATCTGCGTTTTAACGCGTAAAACAACATAAAAACGACGAATTTTTTATTATTTGTTTTTATTAATTTTGCTTCTATTTGAACGATTTCAGCGATCTAAAATGCTTGAAAATGCTTATTTTATAGCAAAACAGCACGTTTTGGAAGCTTTTAATCAGCGTTTTAGCGCGTAAAACAGCATAAAAACGACGAAATTTTTATTATTCGTTTTTATTATGTGCACGTCTATTTTGAACGATTTTCAACGATCTAAAAATGCTTGAAAATGCTTATTTTAGCAAAACAGCGCGTTTGAGCTTTATTCTGCGTTTTAACGCGTAAAACAGCATAAAAACGACGAAATTTATTATTCGTTTTTTTATTTTATTGCGTCTATTTGAACAATTTCAACGATCTACAGTAGCGAAAATGCTTATTTTAGCAAAACAGCACGTTTGAGCTTTAATCTACGTTTTTAACGCGTAAAACAGCTTTATAAAACGGCAGTACTTATTATTCGTTTTATATTAATATTGTGTCTATTTGAACGATTTCAACGATCTACAAAATGCTTGAAAATGCTTATTTTAGCAAAACAGCACGTTTTACAGGAAGGCACACAATCTGCGTTTTAACGCGTAAAACAACATATAAACGACGAATTTTTATTATTCGTTTTTATTAATATTGCGTCTGTTGAACGATTTCAACGATCTGAAATGCTTGAAATACTTATTTTATAAAACAGCACGTTTTGAGCTTTAATCTGCGTTTTAACGCGTAAAACAACATAAAGGCGACAGATTTTTATTATTCGTTTTTATTAATGTGCGTCTATTTGAACGATTTCAACAATCTAAAATGCTTGAAAATGCTTATTTAGCAAAACAGCGCGATTTTGAGCACATTCTGCATTTAACGCGTAAGAGCAGCATAAAACAAAATTTTATTATTCGTTTTATATTTTTTATTGCGTCTGTTGAACAGATTCAACGATCTAAAATGCTTGAAAATGCTTATTTTAGCAAAACAGCACGTTTTGAGCTTTAATCTGCGTTTTAACGTAAAACAGCATAAAACGACGAATTTTTTATTATTCGTTTTTTTTATTAATATTGCTTCTATTTGAACGATTTTAACGATCTAAAATGCTTGAAAATGCTTATTTTAGCGAAACAGCACGTTTTGACTTTAATCTGCGTTTTAACGCGTAAAAACGGCTTATAAAACGACGAAATTTTATTATTCGCTTTTATTAATATTGCGTCTATTTGAACGATTTCAACGATCTAAAATGCTTGAAAATGCTTATTTTAGCAAAACAGCACGTTTGAGCTTTAATCTGCGTTTTAACTCGTAAAACAGCATAAAACGACTGAATTTTTTTATTATTCGTTTTATTAATATTGCTTCTATTTGAACAGTTCAGCGATCTAAAATAGCGAAATGCTTATTTTAGCAAAACAGCACGTTTTGACCTTTTAATCTGCGCGTTTTAACGCGTAAAACAGCATAAAAACGACAATTTTTATTATTCGATTTTTATTAATATTTGAAAACCTATTTGAACAGTTTCAACGATCTAAAATGCTTGAAAATGCTTATTTTAGCAAAACAGCACGTTTTTGAGCTTTTAATCTGCGTTTAACGCGTAAACAACATAAAACGACGAATTTTTATTATTCGTTTTTATTAATGTGCGTCTATTTGAACGATTTCAACGATCTAAAATGCTTGAAAATGCTTATTTTAGCAAAACAGCACGTTTTTAAAAAGCTTTAATCTGCGTTTTAACGCGTAAAACAACATAAAACGACGAATTTTTTATTATTTGTTTTTTATTAATTTTGCTTTTATTTGAACGGTTCAACGATCTAAAATGCTTGAAAATACTTATTTTAGCAAAACAGCACGTTTGAGCTTTAATCAACTGATTTTTAACGCGTAAAACAACATAAAACGACAGGAATTTTATTATTCGTTTTTATTAATATTGCGTCTATTTGAACGATTTCAACGATCTAAAATGCTTGAAAATGCTTATTTTCAAAACAACGTTTTAGCTTTAATCTGCGTTTTAAGAAAACAATAAAACGCAGAATTTTTATTATTCGTTTTATTAATGTGCGTCTATTTGAACATTTAACGATCTAAAATGCTTGAAAATTTTTTTAAGCAAAACAACGATTTTGGGCTTTATTCTCGTTTAACGCGTAAAAAGCATAAAAACGAATTTTTTTTTCGTTTTTATTAATTCGCTTTTAACGATTTCAACGATAAAATGCTTGAAAATCTTTTTTTAGCAAAACACATTTGAGCTTTAATCTGCGTTTTAACGTAAACAGCATAAAAACGACATTTTTTATTATTCGTTTTTATTAATATTGCTTCTTTTGAAATCGATTTCAACGATCAAAATGCTTGAAAATGCTTATTTTAAGCAAAAAGCCTTACTTAATCTCTTTTAACGGTAAAACACATAAAAACGACGAAATTTTTTATTATTCGTTTTTATTAATTGGGATTTGAACGATTTAAATCTAAAATGTTGAAAATGCTTATTTTAGCAAAACAGCGCTTTTGAGCTTTAATCGTTTTAACGGTAAAACAGCATAAAAGACGAAATTTTATTATTCGTTTTTTTTTTAATCGTCTATTTGAACGTTTCAACGTTTAAAATGTTTAAAACTAATTTGAGCTTAAATCTCGTTTTGAGCTTAAATCGCATAAGATAAAACAGCATAAAACGAATTTTATTATTCGTTTTTAATTTGTATTTGAAACGTTATTTAACGATCTAAAAGCTTAAAATGCTGTTTAGCAAAAGCATGTAATCGCGATTTTATTTCTTTAATAATAAAACGCGAATTTTTTATTCGTTTTTAATTAAATGCGTCTATTTAACGATTTCAACAAAATGTAAATTTTTTTAGCAAAACAGCACGTTTTGAGCTTTTAATCTGCGTTTAACGCGTAAAACAGCATAAAACGAAATTTTATTATTCGTTTTTGGTAATATTGCGTCCATTTTGAACGATTTCGAAAGCGATCTAAAATCGCGAAATGCTTATTTTATGCGACAGCACGTTTTTGAGCTTTTAATCTGCGTTTAACGTAAACAGCATAAAACGACAATTTTATTATTCGTTTTCCCAATATGTAGCTTCTCTTTGAAGACGATTCAACGATCTAAAATGCTTGAAAATGCTTATTTTTAGCAAAACAGCTTTACGTTTGAGCTTTACAATCTCGTTTTAACGCGTAAAACAGCATAAAACGACAGGGAATTTTTATTATTGTTTTACTATTATTAATATTGCGTCTGTTGAACGATTTCAACGATCTAAAATGCTCTTGAAAATGCTTATTTTAGCAAAAATGCGGCGTTTGAGCTTTTATTCAGCGTTTTAACGCGTAAAACAGCATAAAACGACGAAATTTTTATTATTCGTTTTATTTTTTATTGCGTCTATTTGAACGATTTCAACGATCTAGATAGCGAAAATGCGCACCGCATTTACAGCAAAATAGCACGTTTGAGCTTTAATCTGCGTTTAACGCGTAAAACAACTATAAAACGACGAATTTTTAATATTCGTTTTATTATCTGTAGATCTGTTGAACAGTTTTAACGATCTAAATGTAGAAAATGCTTATTTTAGCAAAACAGCACGTTTTGAGCTTTAATCTGCCGCGCAACGCGTAAAGGCAGCGCAAAACAGGCGGGGTGTATTCATTTTTATTATTATTTGGCTATTTGAACGATTTCAGCGATCTGCATAATGGCGAAATGCTTATTTTAGCAAAACAGCACGTTTCGAGCTTTAATCTGCGTTTAACGCGTAAAACGAAAGCATAAAACGACGAATTTTCTTATTATTCGTTTTTTATCAATATTTAACTTCTATTTGAACGATTTCAACGATCTAAAATGCTTGAAAATGCTTATTTTAGCAAAACAGCACGTTTTGAGCTTTAATCTGGGATTTAACGCGTAAAACAGCATAAAACGACGAATTTTTAATATTCGTTTATTAATATTGCGTCTATTTGAACGATTTCAACGATCTAAATGGCGAAAATGCTTGTGCAGCAAAACAGCACCGTTTTGAGCTTTAATCTGCGCTTTAACGCATGAAAAACAGCATAAAAACGGCAGGGGTACATTATTCGTTTTTATTAATGTGCGTCTATTTGGCAGTTTCAACGATCTAAAATGCTTGAAAATGCTTATTTTAAGCAAAACAGCGCGTTTAAAGGCTTTATTCAGCGTTTTAACGTAATAAAACGACGGGAAGTACTGATATTCGTTTTATTTTTGTGCGTCTATATTTGAACATTTCCAACGATCTAAAATGCCTTGAAAATGCTTATTTTAGCAAAACAGCACGTTTTTTGAGCGCAATCTGCGTTTTAATGCGTAAAACAGCGCAAAAGCTTGACGAATTGCATTATTCGTTTTTTTTATTAAAATAACAGCTATTTGAACACAACGCGATCTAAAATGCTTGAAAATGCCCATTTTGCGTAGCAAAACAGCGCGTTTTGAGGGGCTTTTGGTAATCTGCGTTTTAACGCGTAAAACAGCGTAAAACGACGGGAAATTTTTACATTATTCTGGTTTTTATTAATATTGCGCGTCTGGCCAGCGATTTCAGCGATCTAAAATGCTTGAAAATGCTTATTTAGCAAGCAATTACCCGTTTTCAGCGCAATCTGCGTTTTAACGCGTAAAACAGCATAAAAACGACAGAATTTTATTATTCGTTTTATTTTTATTGCGTCTATTTGAACATTTGATTTCAGTCTAAAATGCTTGAAAATGCTTATTTTAGCAAAACAGCAGCACGTTTTGAGCTTTAATCTGCGTTTTAACGCGTAAAACAGCATAAAAACGACGAATTTTTTATTATTCGTTTTTTATTAATATTGCTTCTGTTGAACGGTTTCAGCGATCACAAAATGCTTGAAATACTTGCCTTAAAACAGCACGTTTGGGGCTTTAATCTGCGTTTTTAACGCGTAAACAGCATAAAACGACGAATTTTTATTATTCGTTTTTATTAATATTGCTTCTATTGCAGCGATTTCAACGCGATCACAAATAGCGAAATGCTTATTTTAGCAAAACAACTTGCACGTTTTTGAGCTTTTAATCTGCGTTTAACGCGTAAAACAGCATAAAACGACGATTTTAGTATTCATTTTATTAATGTGCTTCTGGCGCGAAGACGATTTCAGCGATCCTGTGCGAAATGCGCGGCCGCCGAAACGCCAGCGTTTCGAGAGCTTTAATCTGCGTTTAACGCGCGTAAAACAGCATAAAACGACGAATTTCTTATTGTTCGTTTTTATCAATATTTAACTTCCTATTTGAACGATTTCAGCGATCGCGTGCTTGAAAATGCTTATTTAGCAACGACAGCGCGTTTTGAGCTTTTAATCTGCGTTTAACGCGTAAAACGGCATAAAGGCAATTTTTAATATTCGTTTTATTAATATTGCGCGTCTTGAACGATTTTGTAACGATCACAAATGCTTGAAAATGCTTATTTTGCCAAAACAGCACGTTTTGAGCTTTAATCTGCGTTTAACGCGTAAAACAGCATAAAACGACGAATTTTTTAATATTTGTTTTATTAATGTGCGCGTCTATTTGAACGATTTCAACGGTAAAATGCTTGAAAATGCTTATTTTAGCAAAACAGCACGTTTTGAGGCTTTTAATCTGCACGTTTTGACGCGTAAACAGCATAAAAACGACGGGAATTTTATTATTCGTTTTTTTAATAATATTTGCGTCTATTTGAACGATTTCAACGATGATCTAAAATGCTTGAAATGCTTGGCTGGCAAAACAGCACGTTTGAGCTTTAATCTGCGTTTAACGCGTCAGCATAAAACGACGAATTTTTTTATTATTCGTTTTTTATTGTAATATTGCTTCTATTTGAACAATTTCAACGATCTAAAATGCTTGAAAATGCTTATTTTAGCAAAACAGCACGTTTTGAGGCTTTAATCTGCGTTTAACGCACGTAAACAGCATAAAACGACGAATTTTTTATTATTCGTTTTTATTAATATTGCTTCTATTTGAACGATTTCAACGATCTAAAATGGCGAAAATGCTTATTACTGCGTAGCACATTTGAAGCACTTTATTGCGTTTAACGCTTGGCTGGCATAAACGACGAATTTTGTTATTCGTTTTGTTAATGTGCGTCGGCAGACGATTTCAACGATCTAAAATAGCATTTATGAAACCTTTATTTGGAGCTTTATTCGCGTTTTAACGCGTAAAACAGCATAAAGAACTTGACGAAATTTTATTATTCGTTTTTTATATTTGTACGTCTATTTGAACTATTTCAACGATCTAAAATGCTTGAAAATGCTTATTTAGCAAAACAGCGTTTGAGCTTTAATCTGCGTTTCGCTGGCGTAAAACGCTTCAAACGACGAAATTTTTATTGATCGTTTTTATTAATGTGCGTCCATTTGAACGATTTCCAGCGATCTAAATGGCAGAAATGCTTATTTTAGCAAACAGCACGTTTTGAGCTTTAATCTCTGCGTTTTAACGCGTAAAACAGCGGCAACGAATTTTATTATTCGTTTTATTAATGGTATGCTATTTGGTTGTTGATTTCCAGCGATCGTCTTGAAAATGCTTATTTAGCAAAACAGCGCGTTTGGAATTTAATCTGCGTTTTAACGCGGCAAAAACAGCATAAAACGACGGGTGATTTTATTATTCGTTTTATTAATATTGCTTCTATTTGAACGATTTCAACGATCGTGTGAAAATGCTTATTTTAGCAAAACAGCGTTTTGAGCTTTAATCTGCCGACGCGTAAAACAACATAAAACGACGAATTTTTATTATTCGTTTATATTAATATTGCTATTGAACGATTTCAACGATCTGCGTCGCGAAAATGCTTATTTTAGCAAAACAGCGCGTTTGAGCGCAATCTTCGTTTTGGCAGCAAACAGCATAAAACGACAGAAATTTCTGGTATTTTATTATGTACGCGTCTATTTGAACGATTTCAACGATCAAATGCTTGAAATGCTTATTTAGCAAAACAGCACGTTTTGAGCTATTCTGCGTTTAACGCGTAAAACAGCATAAAACGACGAAAAATTTTTATTATTCGTTTTTATTTTTATTGCATCTGGCGCTTCCCAATGAACGATTTCAACGATCTCATTGTACAGCAAAACAGCACGTTTTTGAGCTTAATCTGCGTTTTAACGCGTAAAGCAGCATAAAACGACGGAATTTTTTATTATTCGTTTTTTTATTAATATTGCTTCTATTTAGACGATTTCTTAACGATCTACAAAGTAGCGAAAATATACATTTTGCCGCCAAAACAGCACGTTTTGGCAGGCTTTAATCTGCGTTTAACGCGTAAAAACAACATAAAACGACGAAATTTTATTGGCCTTCGTTTTACGCATTAATAGCGCGTCTATTTGAACGATTCAACGATCTAAAATGGCAGAAAATACTTGTATTTTATGCGAAACAGCACATTTGGGCACATTTTACTGCGTTTTAACGCGTAAAACAGCATAAAACGACGAAATTTTTATTATTCGTTTTTTATTTTTCCCATTGCGCGTCTGTTGAAGACGATTTCCAGCGATCTAAAATGCTTGAAAATACTTGTACAGCAGCAAAACAGCGTTTTGAGCTTTTAATCTGCGTTTTTGCGCGTAAAACAGCATAAAACGACGAATTTTTGTATTCGTTTTTATTATGGCTTAGCGCTTCTATTTGAACGATTTCCAACGATCTAAAATGTACCGAAATGCTTATTTTTAGCAAAACAGCACGTTTTGAGCTTTAATCTTCGTTTTAACGCGTAAAACAGCGCCAAAACGACAGGGGTATTATTCGTTTTTTTATTAATATTGCGTCTATTTGAACGATTTCAACGATCACAAATGTAGCGAAATGCTTATTTTAGCAGCAAACAGCGTTTTGAGCTTTATTCTGCGTTTTAACACGTAAAACAGCGCAAAACGACGAGAATTTTTATTATTCGTTTTTATTTTTATTGCGTCTTTTTGAACGATTTCAACGACCCTAAATGTTTTTAAAAGCTTTTTTAGCAAAACCGTTTATTTTTAAAATTTTAACGCAAAAAACCTAAAATTTTTTATTTTCTTTTTTTTAAATTTTTTAAAAAATTTCAAACCTAAAAGTTTAAAATGCTTTTTTAAACAAAACAGCATTTTTTTAAACGCTTTTTAACGCTAAAAAAAAAAAACGCAAAATTTTTTAATTTTTTTTAAATTTTGCTTTTTTTAAACACAACGTTAAAAAGTTAAAAATCTTTTTTAGCAAAACAATTTTGAATTTATTTCGTTTAAAAAAAAGAAAAAAAAAGAAAATTTTTTAACTTTTTTTTTTTATTGCGTTTTGAAGAAACGTTAAAATGCTTAAAAGCAAAAGAAAAACAGGGGTTTTTTTTTTTCTTTTTAAAAAAAACGCAAAAAACGAAAATTTTTAATTTTTTTTATTAATTTGGCAAAGATTTGAAAAAAAAGGGGAAAATTTTTTAAGCAAAAAAGAGGGATTTTAAATTCTTTTTTAAAAAACGCATAAAAAAAATTTTTAATTTTTTAAATTTTATTTAACACAAGATTAAAGGTTAAAAATTTTTTAAAAGCAAAACAGATTTTTTGGTTTAATTCTTTTTCGCTAAAAAAATAAAACGACAATTTTTAATTTTTTTTTTAAAAGCCTTTTAAAGTTTAACGTCAAAAGCTTAAAAGCTTTTTTAAAAAAGGGGTTTTTATTTAATCTTCTTTTAAGGGAAAAACACATAAAAACGAAATTTTTATAATTCGTTTTAATTAATATTGCGTCTATTTGAACGATTTCAACGATTAAAATGCTTGAAAATGCTTATTTTAGCAAAACAGCACTTTGGGCTTTATTCTGCGTTTTAACGCGTAAAACAGCATAAAAACGACAAAATTTTATTATTCGTTTTTTTTTTTATTGCGTCTTTGAACGATTTCAACGATCAAAATCTTATTTTAAGCAAAACAGCAGTTTTGAGCTTTAATCTGCGTTTTAACGCGTAAAACAGCATAAAACGACGAATTTTTATTATTCGTTTTTATTAATATTGCTTCTATTTGAACGATTTCAACGATCTAAAATGCTTGAAAATGCTTATTTTAGAAAACAGCACGTTTTGAGCTTTAATCGCGTTTTAACGCGTAAAACAGCATAAAAACGCAAAATTTTTATTATTCGTTTTATTAATATTCGTCTATTTAACGATTTCAACGATCTAAAAGGGCTTGAAAATGCTTATTTTAGCAAAACGGCACGTTTTGAACTTTATTCTGCGTTATAACGCGTAAAACAGCATAAAACGACGAATTTATTATTCGTTTTATTTTTATTGCGTCTATTTGAACGATTTCAACGATCTAAAATGCTTAAAAATGCTTATTTTAGCAAAACAGCACGTTTTGAGTTTAAATCTGCGTTTTAACGCGTAAAACAGCATAAAACGACAAAATTTTTATTATTCGTTTTTATTATATTGCGTCCATTTGAACGATTTCAACGATCTAAAATGCTTGAAAAGCTTATTTTAGCAAAACAGCACGTTTTGAGTTTTTAATCTGCGTTTTAACGCGTAAAAACAGCATAAAACGACAAATTTTTTATTATTCGTTTTATTAATAATGCTTCTATTTGAACGATTTCAACGATCAAAAAGGCTTTGAAAATGCTTATTTTAGCAAAACAGCACGTTTTGAGCTTAATCTGCGTTTTAAGCGTAAAACAGCATAAAAACGACGAATTTTTATTATTCGTTTTTATTAATATTGCTTCTATTTGAACGATTTCAACGATCTAAAATGCTTGAAAATGCTTATTTTAGAAAAAACAGCAGTTTTGAGTTTTTAATCTTCGTTTTAACGCGTAAAACAGCATAAATACGAGGACTTTTTTTATTATTCTTTTTTAATTAATATTGCGTCTATTTGAACGATTTCAACGATGTAAAATGCTTGAAAATGCTTATTTTAGCAAAACAGCACGTTGAGTTTATTCGCGTTTTAACGCGTAAAACAGCATAAAACGACAAAAATTTTTTATTATTCGTTTTTATTTTATTGCGTCTATTTGAACGATTTCAACGATCTAAAATGCTTGAAAATGCTTATTTTAGCAAAACAGCCGTTTTGAGCTTTAATCTGGTTTTAACGCGTAAAACAGCATAAAACGAGAAATTTTTATTATTCGTTTTTATTAATATTGCTTCTATTGAACGTTCAACGATCAAAAAAGGGCGAAAATGCTTATTTTAGCAAAACAGCACGTTTTGAGCTTTTAATCTGCGTTTAACGCGAAAAACAAGCTTAAAAACGACGCAATTTTTATTATTCGTTTTTATTAATTTGCGTCTATTTGAACGATTTCAACGATCTAAAATGCTTGAAAATGCTTATTTTAGCAAAACAGCACGTTTTGAGTTTAATCTGCGTTTTAACGCGTAAAACAGCATAAAACGACAATTTTTTTATTATTCGTTTTTATAATATTGTTCTATTTGAACGGATTTCAACGATCTAAAATGCTTGAAAATGCTTATTTTAGCAAAACAGCAGTTTTGAGCTTTAATCTGCGCTTTAACGCGTAAAACAGCATAAAACGACGAAATTTTTATTATTCGTTTTTATTAATATTCTTCTATTTGAACGATTTAAAACGATCAAAAATGCTGAAAATGCTTATTTTAACAAAACAGCACTTTTTGAGTTTTTAATCTGCGTTTTAACGCGTAAAACAGCAAAAACGATGAAATTTTATTATTCGTTTTTATTAATATTGCGTCTATTTGAACGATTTCAACGATCAAAAAATGCTTGAAAATGCTTATTTTAGCAAAACAGCACGTTTTGAGCTTTATTCTGCGTTTCAACGCGAAAAACAGCATAAAACGAGAAATTTTATTTGGTTTTATTTTTTGCGTCTATTTGAACGATTTCCACGATCTAAAATGTTTGAAAATGCTTATTTTAGCAAAACAGCACTTTTTGGGGATTTTAATCTGCGTTTTAACGCGTCAAACAGCATAAAACGACGAATTTTTTATTATTCTTTTTTATTAATTGCTTCTATTTGAACGATTTCAGATCTAAATGCATGAAAATGCTTATTTTAGCAAAACAGCACGTTTTGAGGTTTTAATCTGCGTTTTGACGCTTTAAAACAGCATAAAACGACGAAATTTTTATTATTCGTTTTTAATAATATTTGTGTTATTTGAACGATTTCAACGATCTAAAATGCTTGAAAACGCTTATTTTAGCAAAACAGCACGTTTTGAGCTTTAATCTGCGTTTTAACGCAGCACATAAAACGACGAATTTTTATTTTTCCCTTTTTTAAATTATTGCTTCTATTTGAACAATTTCAACGATCTAAAATGCTTGAAAATGCTTATTTTAGCAAAACAGCACGTTTTGAGCTTTAATCTGCGTTTTAACGCGTAAACAGCATAAAAACGACGAATTTTTTATTATTCGTTTTATTAATTTGCGTCTATTTGAACGATTTCAACGATCTAAAATGCTTGAAAATGTTTTATTTTAGCAAAACAGCACGTTTTGAGTTTTTAATCGCTTTTTAACGCGTAAAACAGCATAAAACGACGAAATTTTTATTATTCGTTTTTATTAATATTGCGTCTATTTGAACGATTTCAACGATCAAAAAATGCTTGAAAATGCTTATTTTAGCAAAACAGCACTTTTTGAGCTTTAATCTGCGTTTTAACGGAAAACAGCATAAAACGACAAATTTTTTTATTATTCGTTTTTATTAATATTGCTTCTATTTGAACGATTTCAACGATCTAAAATGCTTAAAAATGCTTATTTTAGCAAAACAGCAACGTTTCGAGCTTTAATCTGCGTTTAACGCGTAAAACAGCAAAACGACGAAATTTTTATTATTCGTTTTCATTAATATTGCGTCTATTTGAACGATTTCACGATCAAAATGCTTGAAAATGTATTTTAGCAAAAACAGCACTTTTTGAGCTTTTTCTGCGTTTTAACACGTAAAACAGCATAAAACGACAAATTTTATTATTCGTTTTTATTTTTATTGCGTCTATTTGAACGATTTCAAGGGATCTAAAATGCTTGAAAATGCTTATTTTAGCAAAACAGCACGTTTTGAGCTTTAATCTGCGTTTAACGCGTAAAACAAAGCAAAAAAATGACGAATTTTTATTATTCGTTTTTTTTAAATTTGCTTCTATATGAACGTTTTCAACGATCTAAAATGCTTGAAAATGCTTATTTTAGCAAAACAGCACGTTTTGAGCTTTTAATCTGCTTTTGACGCGTAAAACAGCATAAAACGACGAAATTTTTATTATTCGTTTTTTAATAATTTGCGTCTATTTGAACGATTTCAACGATCTAAAATGCTTGAAAATGCTTATTTTAGCAAAACAGCACGTTTTGAGTTTAATCTGCGTTTTAACGCGTCAGCATAAAACGACGAATTTTTATTATTCGTTTTTATTAATATTCTTCCTATTTGAACAATTTCAACGATCTAAAATGCTTGAAAATGCTTATTTTAGCAAAACAGCACGTTTTGAGCTTTAATCTGCGTTTACGCGTAAAACAGCTACCGACGAATTTTTATTATTCGTTTTTATTAATATTCTTCTATTTGAACGATTTCAACGATCTAAAATGCTTGAAAATGCTTATTTTAGCAAAACAGCACTTTGAGCTTTAATCGCTTTTTAACGCGTAAAACAGCATAAAAACGACGAAATTTTTATTATTCTTTTTTATTAATATTGCGTCTATTTGAACGATATCAACGATCTAAAATGTTTTGAAAATGCTTTTTTTTAGCAAAACAGCACGTTTTGAGCTTTTCCCCTGCGTTTTAACGCGTAAAACAGCATAAAAACGACGAAATTTTATTATTCGTTTTTATTTTTACTGCGTCTATTTGAACGATTTCAACGATCTAAAAATGCTTGAAAATGCTTATTTTAGCAAAACGACGTTTTGAGCTTTAATCTGCGTTTTAACGCGTAAAACAGCATAAAAACGACGAATTTTTATTATTCGCTTTTAAATATTGCTTCTATTTGAACGATTTCAAGGGATCTAAAATGCTTGAAAAATGCTTATTTTAGCAAAACAGCACGTTTTGAGCTTTAATCTGCGTTTTAACCGCGTAAAACAGCATCAAAACGACGAAATTTTTATTATTCGTTTTATTAATTGCGTCTATTTGAACGTTTCAACGATCTAAAATGCTTAAAAAATGCTTATTTTTAGCAAAACAGCACATTTGGCTTTATTCTGCGTTTTAACGCGTAAAAAACATAAAACGACGAAATTTATTATTCGTTTTTATATTTATTGCTTCTATTTGAACGATTTCAACGATCTAAAATGCTTGAAAATGCTTATTTTAGCAAAACAGCACTTTTGAGCTTTAATCTGTTTTAACGTAAAACAGCATAAAACAAATTTTATTATTCGTTTATTTTAATATTGCGTCTATTTGAACGATTTCAACGATCTTAAAGCTTAAAAGCTTATTTTAGCAAAAACAGCACTTTTGAGCTTTTAATTTGCGTTTTAACGGTAAACAGCATAAAAACGACGAAATTTTTATTATTCGTTTTTATTATTATTGCGTCTATTTGAAATTTCAAACGATTAAAATGCTTGAAATATTGCTTTATTTTATGCAAAGCACGTTTGAGTTTAATTGCGTTTTAAGCGTAAAACAGCATAAAAACGAATTTTTATTATTCGTTTTTATTAATATTGCTTCTATTTGAACAGTTCAACGATCTAAAATGTGAAAATGCTTATTTTAGCAAAACAGCACGATTTTGAGAGCTTTAATCCTGATTTTAACGCGTAAAAACAGCTTATAAAACGACAGATTTTATTATTCGTTTTTATTAATGTGCTTCTATTTGAACGATTTCAACGATCTCGTCTTGAAAATGCTTATTTTAGCAAACAGCACGTTTGAGCTTTAATCTTCGTTTTAACGTAAAACAGCATAAAACGACGAGAATTTCTATTATTCGTTTTATTAATATTGCGCGTCTATTTGAACGATTTCAACGATCTAAAATGCTTGAAAATGCTCTTGTGCAGCAAAACAGCACGTTTTGAGCTTTTATTCTGTGTTTTAACGCGTAAAACAGCATAAAACGACAGAAGATTTTATTATTCGTTTTTATTTCTGTGCGATATTTGAACGATTTCAACGATCTAAAATGCTTATTTTAGCAAAACAGCGTTTGAGCTTTTAATCTGCGTTTTAACGCGTAAAAACAGCTTATAAAACGACGAATTTTTATTATTCGTTTTTATTAATGTGCTTCCTATTTGAACAGAGAGAGTTTCAACGATCACAAATGCTTGAAAATGCTTATTTTAGCAAAACAGCACGTTTTGAGCTTTTAATCTGCGTTTTAACGCGTAAAACAGCATAAAAACGGCAAAATTTTTATTATTCGTTTTTGGTAATATTGCGTCTATTTGAACGATTTCAACGATCTAAAATGCTTGAAAATGCTTATTTTAGCAAAACAGCACATTTGGGCTTTATTCTGCGTTTAACGCGTAAACAGCATAAAACGACGAAATTTTTATTATTCGTTTTTATTTTTAATGCGTCTATTTAAACGATTTCAACGATCTAAAATGCTTGAAAATGCTTATTTTAGCAAAACAGCACGTTTTGAGCTTTAATCTGCGTTTAACGCGTAAAACAACATAAAACGACGAATTTTTATTATTCGTTTTTATTAATATTGCTTCTATTTGAACGATTTCAACGATCGTCTTGCAGAAAATGCTTATTTTAGCAAAAGGCACGTTTTGAGCTTTAATCTTACGTTTTAACGCGTAAAAACAGCATAAAACGACAGGAAATTTCTGATATTCGTTTTTCATTAATATTGCGTCTATTTGAACGATTTCAACGATCTAAAATGCTTGAAATCTTTATTTTATGTAAAAACAGCACGTTTTGAGCTTTATTCTGCGTTTTAACACGCAAAACAGCATAAAACGACGAAATTTTTATTATTCGTTTTTATTTTTTATTGCACGTCTACGGAACGATTTCCAGCGATCTAAAGAATGCTTGAAAATGCTTGTAAAACAGCACGTTTTGAGCTTTTAATCTGCGTTTTACTTGCGCGTAAAACCAGCATAAAACGGCAAATTTTTATTATTCGTTAATATTGCTTCCTATTTGAACGATTTCAACGATCTAAAATGCTTGAAAATGCTTATTTTAGCAAAACAGCACGTTTTGAGCTTTTAATCTGCGTTTAACGCGTAAAACAGCATAAAAAACGACAGCGAATTTTATTATTCGTTTTTTATTAATATTGCTTCTATTTGAACGATTTCAACGATCTAAAATGCTTGAAAATGCTTATTTTAGCAAAACAGCACGTTTGAGCTTTAATCTGCGTTTTTGCGTAAAACGTATAAAACGGTGAAATTTTTATTATTCGTTTTTATTAATATTGCGTCTATTTAGAACGATTTCAACGTCTAAAATGCTTGAAAATGCTTATTTTAGCAAAACAGCGCGTTTGAGCTTTTATTCTGCGTTTTAACGCGTAAAACGCTTTATAAAACGGCAGAAATTTTATTATTCGTTTTTATTTTTGTGCGTCTATTTGAACGATTTCAACGATCGTCTTGAAAATGCTTATTTTGTAAAACAGCCCGTTTGAAGGCTTTAATCTGCGTTTTAACGCGTAAAACAGCATAAAAACGACGAATTTTTATTATTCGCTTTTTATTAATGTGCTTCTATTTGAACGATTTCAACGATCACAAAATGCTTGAAAATCGCATTTTAGCAAAACAGCACGTTTGAGCTTTGAAAATCTGCGTTTTTAACGCGTAAAACAACATCAAAACGTGAAATTTTATTATTCGTTTTTTATTAATATTGCGTCTATTTGAACGATTTCAACGATCTAAATGCTTGAAAATGCTTATTTTAGCAAAACAGCACATTGGGCTTTTATTCTGCGTTTTAACGCGTAAAACAGCATAAAAACGACGAAATTTTTATTATTCGTTTTTTATTTTTATTGCGTCTATTTGAACGATTTCCAACAATCTCTAGAGATAGCGAAAAATGCTTATTTTAGCAAAACAGCACGTTTTGAGCTTTAATCTGCGTTTTAACGCGTAAAACAACATAAAACGACGAATTTTTTTATTATTCGTTTTTTATTAATATTGTACATTTGGTGATTTCAACGATCTAAAATGCTTGAAAATACTTATTTTTAGCAAACAGCACGTTTTGAGCTTTTGTCTACGTTTTAACGCGTAAAAACGGCCTCAAAACGACAGCAGAAATTTTTATTATTCGTTTTAGTAATATTGCGTCTATTTGAACGATTTCAACGATCTAAAATGCTTGAAAATGCTTATTTTAGCAAAACAGCACGTTTTACGGAGCTTTTATTCACCGCAACGCGTAAAACAGCATAAAAACGACGAAATTTTTATTATTCGTTTTTTATTTTTATTGCGTCTATTTGAACGATTTCAACTGATCTAAAATGCTTGAAAATGCTTATTTTAAGCAAAACAGCACGTTTGAGCTTTAATCTGCGTTTAACGCGTAAAACAGCATAAAACGGCAAAATTTTTATTATTCGTTTTTTATTAATTTGCGTCTTTTGAACGATTTCAACGATCTAAAATGCGAAAATGCTTATTTTGAAAACAGCCATTTGGGCTTTATTCGCGTTTTAACGCGTAAAACCATAAAACGACGACATTTTTTATTTTTTTTATTTTTTTTGCGTCTTTTGAACGATTTAAACGTCTAAAATGTTGAAAATGCTTATTTTAGCAAAACAGCACTTTTTGAGCTTTTCGCGTTTTAACGCGTAAAACGATAAAACGACAAAAATTTTTTATTATTCGTTTTATTAATAGCCTATTTGAACGATTTAAACGATCAAAACGAAAATGCTTTTTTTTAGCAAAACAGCACGTTTTGAGTTTTTAATCTGCGTTTTTAACGCGTAAAACAGCAAAAAAACGACAAATTTTTTTATTATTCGTTTTTTTTAATATTGCTTCTATTTGAACGATTTCAGCGATCTAAAATGCTTGAAAATGCTTATTTTTAGAAAAACAGCACGTTTGAGCTTTAATTCGTTTTACGCGTAAAACAACATAAAACGACGAATTTTTTATTATTCGTTTTATTAATTGCGTCTATTTGAACGATTTCAACGATTAAAATGCTTGAAAATGCTATTTTAGCAAAACAGCACGTTTGAGCTTTATTCTGCTTTTTAACGCGTAAAACACATAAAAACGACGAAATTTTTATTTCGTTTTATTTTATTGCCGTCTATTTGAACGATTTCAACGATATAAAATGCTTGAAAATGCTTATTTAGCAAAACAGCACGTTTTGAGTTTAATCGCGTTTTAACGCGTAAAAACATAAAACGACAAATTTTTTTATTATTCGTTTTTATTAATTGCTTCTATTTGAACGTTTCAACGATCAAAATGCTTGAAAATGCTTATTTTAGCTAACAGCACGTTTTGAGCTTTAATCTGCGTTTTAACGCTAAAACACATAAAACGACAAAATTTTATTATTCGTTTTTTATTAATATTGCGTCTATTTGAACGATTTCAACGATCTAAAATGCAAAAAATCTTATTTTAGCAAAACAGCACATTTGGGCTTTATTCTGCGTTTTAACGCGTAAAACAGCATAAAAACGACGAAATTTTTTATTCGTTTTTATTTTTATTGCGTCTATTTAACGATTTCAACGATCTAAAATGTTTTGAAATGCTTATTTTAGCAAAACAGCACGTTTTGAGCTTTAATCTGCTTTTAACCGCGTAAAACAGCTAAAACGACAGGTTTTATTTCGTTTTTTTAATATTGCTTCTATTTGAACATTTCAACGATCTAAAATGCTTGAAAATGCTTATTTTAGCAAAACAGCACGTTTTGAGCTTTAATCGCGTTTTAACGCGTAAAACAGCATAAAACGACTTTTTAATTCGTTTTTATAATATTGCTTCTATTTGAACGATTCCGAAATCAAAAAATCCCAAAAAT
>NW_027046324.1:0-27384 GCF_025399875.1 Dalotia coriaria | reverse complement strand
ACGCACTTTTTGAGTTTTAAATTTTTGCGTTTTAACCGAAAAAAACATAAAAAAAAAATTTTTTTTTTTTTTTTTTTTCTTTTAAAAACCAAAAATTTAAAATTTTTTTAAAAAAGGGGTTTTTTTAATTGGTTTTAACCCCAAAACAGCATAAAACGACGAATTTTTATTATTCGTTTTTTTAATTTTTTTTAAACAAAATCTAAAATGCTTGAAAATCTTATTTTAGCAAAACAGCCTTTTGAGCTTTAATTTGCGTTTTAACGCGTAAAACCTAAAAATGACAAAATTTTTTATTATGCTTTTTTTTATTAATATTGCGTCTATTTGAACGATTTCAACGATCAAAAAATGCTTGAAAATGCTTATTTTGGGCAAAACAGCACGTTTTGAGTTTTAATCTGCTTTTTAACGCAAAACGCAAAAAAACGACGAATTTTTTATTATTTGTTTTTAATTTATTGCTTCTATTTGAACGACAACGATCTAAAATGCTTGAAATGTTTTTTTAGCAAAACAGCACGTTTTGATTTTTTTAACTACGTTTTAACGCGTAAAACAGCAAAAAAACAGAAATTTTTATTATTCTTTTTTATTAATATTGCTTCTATTTGAACGATTTCAACGATCTAAAATGTTTTGAAATGATTATTTTAAAAACAGCACTTTTTGAGTTTAATCTGCGTTTAAGCGTAAACAGCAAAAAAACGACGTTTTTTTTTCTTGTTTTTATTAAGATTGCTTCTATTTAAGACTTTCAAAGATAAAAAAAGTTGAAAATGCTTATTTTACCCAAAAAACCTTTTTGATTTTTAATCTGCGTTTTAACGCAAAACGCAAAAAAAACGACAAAATTTTTTATTATTCTTTTTTTTAAATATTGGGTCATTTGAACGACAACATCTAAAATGTTGAAAATGCTTTTTTTAAAACAGCACGTTTTGGCTTTTCTGCTTTTTCACGCGAAAAACAGCAAAAAAACGACTTTTTATTATATGTTTTTATTAATTTTCATTCAAACGTTTAACGTCTAAAATGCGAAAATGCTTTTTTGCAAAACAGCCTTTTTGGTTTTAATCCTTTTTTAACGCGAAAAACAGCATAAAACGACGAAATTTTTATTATTCTTTTTTTATTAATATTTTCATTTGAACGATTTCAACGACTAAAATTTTTGAAAATGCTTATTTTAAAAACAGCACGTTTTGAGTTTAATCTGCGTTTTAACGCGTAAACAGCATAAAAACGACAAATTTTTTATTATTCTTTTTTTCTTTATTGCGCATTTAACGATTTCAACGATTTTGTTTTAAAAATGTTTTTTTAGAAAAACAGCACGTTTTGAGTTTAATCTGCGTTTTAACGCGTAAAACACATAAAACGACAAATTTTTTATTATTCGTTTTTATTAATATTGTTTCCCTTTTTTAAGTTTCAACGATCTAAAATGCTTGAAAATGCTTATTTTAGCAAAACAGCACTTTTTAGAATTTTGCGTTTTAACGGAAAACAGCAAAAACACAAAAATTTTTTATTATTCTTTTTTATTAATATTCGTCTTTTTGAACGATTTCAACGATAAAATCTTGAAAATGCTTTTTTGAAAACAGCACGTTTTGAGTTTTTCTGCGTTTTAACGCGAAAAAACATAAAAACGACAATTTTTTTATTATTTGTTTTTATTAATATTTTTTATTTGAACGTTTCAACGATCTAAAATGCTTAAAAATCTTTTTTTAGCAAAACAGCACGTTTTGAGCTTTAATCTACTTTTTCCCCGCGAAAAACAGATAAAACGACGAAATTTTTCTTATTCTTTTTTTTAAAAATTTTGTTTCTATTTGAACGTTTCAACGATCTAAAATGCTTGAAAATGATTAAGCAAAACAGCACGTTTTGAGTTTTAACCTGGTTTTAACGCGTAAAACAGCATAAAACGCAATTTTTTTATATTCGTTTTAAAATATTGCTTCTATTTAACGATTTAAAAGATCTAAAATGCTTGAAAATGCTTATTTTCCCAAAACAGCCCTTTTAAAAACCCCCCCCTTTTTAAACCCCAAAACCCCAAAAACGACGAAATTTTTTTTCGTTTTTATTAATTTTTGCGTCTATTTAAAACGTTTTCAACGATCAAAAAATGCTTAAAAAATGATTATTTTAGAAAAAAACAGAAATTTTTTGAGTTTTAATCGGGTTTTAACGCAAAACAGCAAAAAAAAACAAGAACTTTTTATTCTTTTTTAAAATTGTTTCTATTTAAAACGTTTTCCCAACGATCTAAAGGTTTTAAAATGTTTTATTTTAGAAAAACAGCACGTTTTGAGTTTTAACGGCGTTTTAACGCGAAAAACAGCATAAAACGACAAATTTTTATTATTCGTTTTTATTAATATTGCGTCCTTTTGGGAAACCGTTTTCCCCAACGATCTAAAATGCTTGAAAATGTTTAAATTTTAGAAAAAACAGCACGTTTTGGGGTTTTAATCTGGGGTTTTAAGGGAAAACGGGCATAAAACGACAAAATTTTTTTATTATTCTTTTTTTATTAATATTGCTTCTATTTGCCCCGATTTCAACGATCAAAAATGCTTGAAAATGTTAATTTTAGAAAAAAAGCAACGTTTTGAGTTTTAATCTGCGTTTTAACGCGTAAAACAGCTTTTCCCAGAAATTTTTATTATTCTTTTTTTTATTTTAGCGTCTATTTAAAACGATTTCAACGATCAAAAAATCCCAAAAAGTTTTTTTTGCCGGTTTTTTATTTTAATCTGCTTTTTAACGCGGGGAAATAAAAAACGACGAATTTTTTTTTTTCGTTTTTATTAATATTGTTTCTATTTGAACGATTTCAAGGGTTTCAAAGTTTGAAAATGTTTATTTTAGAAAAACAGGACGTTTTGAGTTTTAATCTGCGTTTTAACGCGAAAAAACAGCATAAAAACGAGGGAAATTTTTATTATTGTTTTTTTTAAATTTTTGGTCTATTTGCATTTAAACGATCTAAAATGTTTAAAAATTTTTTACGCAAAACAGCACGTTTTGGCTTTAATCTGTTTTTACCCGGAAAACAGCAAAAAAACGACAAATTTTTTTATTTTTCGTTTTTTTAATATTTTTCTATTTGAACGATTTCATTGATTTTAAAATGCTTGAAAATGTTTATTTTAGCAAAACAGAATTTTTTTGAGTTTAACGGCGTTTTAACGCGAAAAAACAGCTTTAAAAACGACAAAATTTTTTATTATTCGTTTTTATTAAAAAGTTTCTATTTAAAAACGATTTCAACGATCTAAAATGTTTAAAAAATGATTATTTTAAAAACACCCACGTTTTGAGTTTTTAATCTGCGTTTTAACGCGAAAAACAGCAAAAAAACGACGAATTTTTGATTATTCTTTTTTATTAATATTGCGTCTATTTGAACGATTTCAACGATCAAAAAATGCTTGAAAATGATTATTTTAGCAAAACAGCACTTTTTTGAGTTTTAATCTGCGTTTTAACGCGTAAAAAAAAGCAAAAAAAACGACGAATTTTTATTATTCTTTTTTAATAATATTCTTTTTTTTGAAGGGATTTCCCCAATCAAAAAATGCTTAAAAATGTTTATTTTAGAAAAACAGAAATTTTTGAGTTTTAACGGGGTTTTAACGCAAAACAGCTTTGGACAAAATTTTTTATTTTTCCCGTTTTTATAATATTGCGCCCCTTTTCCTTTTCAACATTTTCCCCAAAAAGTTTTTTTTTGGCAAAACAGCACGTTTTGAGCTTTAATCTGCGTTTTAACGCAAAAAACACATAAAAAACGACGAAATTTTTATTATTCGTTTTTATAAAATTGGTTTTGAACGATTTCAACGATTTTAAAGCTTAAAAAATGCTTATTTTAGCAAAACACCCCGTTTGAAATCTTTAATCGGGGTTTTTTAACGCGAAAAACGGCAAAAAAAACGACAAAATTTTTTATTATTCGTTTTTTTTAAATATTCCTATTTGAACGATTTCAACGATCTAAAATGTTTAAAAAATAAATTTTTTTGAAAACACCCGTTTTGAGTTTTAATCTGCGTTTTAACGCAAAAGGGGGGCAAAAAACGACGAATTTTTTTTTTTCTTTTTTATTAATATTGCTTCTTTTTGGAACGATTTCAACGATCTAAAATCCCAAAAAGCTTATTTTAAAAAAACAGCATTTTTTGGGCTTTAATCTGCGTTTTAACGCGAAAAAAGGGCAAAAAAAAACGACAAAATTTTTATTATTGTTTTTATTAATATTGCGTCTATTTGGAAACGATTTCAACGATCTAAAAATGCTTGAAAATGTTTTTATTTTAGCAAAACGGGTTTTGATTTTTTTAATCTGCGTTTTAACGCGAAAAACAGCAAAAAAACGACAAATTTTTTTGATTATTCGTTTTATTAATATTGCTTCTTTTTTGAAGGATTTCAACGATCAAAAAATGTTTAAAAAATGATTATTTTAGCAAAACAGCATTTTTGGTTTAAACCCCGCTTTTTAACGCGAAAAACAGCATAAAAACAAAAAAATTTTTTTTTCCCGTTTTTTTTAAATTTTTTTTCCATTTAAAACGATTTCAACAAAAAAGGTTTGAAAATGTTTGTTTTAGCAAAACAGCACGTTTTGTTTTTTAATCTGCGTTTTAACGCGAAAAAACAGCATAAAACGTGTTTTTATTATTCGTTTTTTTTTAAATTTGCGTCTATTTGAACGATTTCAAGGGATCAAAAAATGTTTTAATTATTTTAGCAAAACAGCACGTTTGAGTTTTAATCAGCGTTTTAACGGGGAAAACCCGCAAAAAAACGACGAATTTTTATTCCCTGTTTTTTTAAACGTTTTATTTGAACGATTTCAACGATCTAAAATGCTTGAAAATGTTTATTTTAGAAAAAACAGCACGTTTTGAGTTTTAATCTGCGTTTTAACGCGGAAAACAGCAAAAAACCCAAAAATTTTTTTTCCTTTTGCCATTTTTTGGCCTATTTTAACGATTTAACACCAAAAATCCCTTGAAAATCATTTTTTAAAAGCAAAAAAAGAAGTTTTGAGTTTTTAATCTGCTTTTTAACGCGAAAAAGGGAAAAAACGAAATTTTTATTATTCGTTTTTTTTAAATTAAGTTTCTATTTAAAACGATTTCAACGATCAAAAAAATGCTTAAAAAAATGTTAATTTTAGAAAAACAGCACGTTTTGAGTTTTTAATCTGCGTTTTAAGGGCGTAAAACAAAAAAAACAAAAATTTTTTTTATTCTTTTTTATTAATATTGCGTCTTTTTTAAAACGATTTCAACGATCAAAAATGCTTGAAAATGTTTTTTTTGAAAAAACAGCACGTTTTGAGTTTTTTAATCTGCGTTTTAACACGTAAAACAGCATAAAAGACAAATTTTTTTTATTTTTCGTTTTAAATTATTGCTTCTATTTAAAAGATTTCAACGGTCTAAAATGTTTAAAAAAAGCTTATTTTAGAAAAAAAAACAGGACGTTTTGAGCTTTAATCTGCTTTTTTAACGCGTAAAACAGCAAAAAACCCACGAAATTTTTATTATTCTTTTTTAAATATTGGGGCTATTTGAAGGGGATTTCAACGATTTTAAAATGTTTTAAAAAGTTTTTTTTCGAAAAAACAGAAAGTTTTGAGCTTTAATTGCGTTTTATCGCGAAAAAACAGCAAAAAAACGACGAATTTTTTTTTTTCCCTTTTTTTAAATATTGTTTCCCTTTTGAACGATTTCAACGATCAAAAAATGCTTGAAAATGTTTTATTTTAGAAAAAAACAGAAAGTTTTGAGTTTTAATCTGCGTTTTAACGCGTAAAACAGCATAAAAAGGGACAAAATTTTTTTATTTTTCGTTTTTATTAATATTGTTTCTATTTGAACGATTTACGATCAAAATGTTTGAAAATGTTTTATTTTAGCAAAACAGCACGTTTTGAGTTTTAATCTGCGTTTAAGCAAAACAGCATAAAACGACGAAATTTTTATTATTCGTTTTATTAATATTGCTTCTATTTAAACGATTTCAACAAAATTATAGTTGAAAATGAATTTTGTTAAACAGCACGTTTTGAGTTTAATCTGCGTTTTAACGCGAAAAATAAAACGACGAATTTTGGTTATTCTTTTTTATTAATATTGCGTCTTTTTAACGATTTCAACGATCTAAAATGCTGAAAATGATTTTTTTAAAAGCAAAAACAGACGTTTTGTTTTAATCTGCGTTTTTAACGCGTAAAAAGCATAAAAACAAATTTTTAATTCTTTTTTTATTAATATTGCTTCATTTGAAGATTTCAAACCCAAGTTAAAAGTTATTTAGCAAAACAGCACGTTTTTGAGCTTTTAATCTGCGTTTTAACGCGTAAAACAGCATAAAAACGACGAAATTTGATTCGTTTTATAATATTGCGACTATTTGAAGATTTCAACGATCTAAAATGCTTGAAAAGCTTATTTTAGCAAAACAGCACGTTTTGAGCTTTAATCTGTTTTAACGCGAAACAGCTAAAAACGACGAAATTTTATTATTCGTTTTTATAATATGCGACATTTGACATTTCAACGATCTAAAATGCTTGAAAATGCTTATTTTAGCAAAACAGCCGTTTAAATCTTTCGCTTTTAACGCGTAAAACGGCATAAAAACGACGAAATATTTATTATTC
This sequence comes from Dalotia coriaria, assembly GCF_025399875.1. NCBI lineage: Eukaryota > Metazoa > Arthropoda > Insecta > Coleoptera > Staphylinidae > Dalotia > Dalotia coriaria. The sequence goes on along the minus strand of NW_027046324.1, from coordinate 20,690 downwards.
GTTTTATTACTAAGCCTTTTAACGATTTCAACACCCAAAAATGCTGAAAACGATTATTTTAGCAAAACAGCACGTTTTGAGCTTTTAACGCGTTTTAACGCGTAAAAAGCATAAAAACGACAAATTTTTTATTTTTCGTTTTTATTAATATTGCGCTATTTAAAAGATTTCAACGATCTAAAATGCTTGAAAATGCTATTTTAGCAAACAGCAGTTTGAGTTTTAATCTGCGTTTTAACGCGTAAAACAGCATAAAAACGACAATTTTATTATTTGTTTTTATTATATTGCTTCTATTTGAAACGATTTCAACGATCAAAATGCTTGAAAATGCTTTATTTTTAGCAAACAGCACGTTTTGAGCTTTAATCTGCGTTTAACGCTAAAAAAGCATAAAAACGACGATTTTGTTATCGCTTTTTATTAATATTGCTTCTATTTGAACGATTTCAACGATTCTTAAAATGCTTTTTTAGAAAAACAGCACGTTTTGAGTTTTAATCTGCTTTTAACGCGTAAACAGCATAAAACGACGAATTTTTATTTTTCCCGTTTTTATTTTATATTGCTTCTATTTGAACGATTTCAACGATCTAAAAATGCTTGAAAATGCTTATTTAGCAATCAGCACGTTTTGCAATCTGCGTTTAACGCGTAAAAGCATAAAAACGACGAATTTTTATTATTCGTTTTTTTTTAATATTGCTTCTATTTGAACGATTTTAACGATCTAAAATGCTTGAAAATGATTATTTTAGCAAAACAGCACGTTTTGAGTTTTAATCTGCGCTTTACGCGTAAACAGCATAAAACGACGAATTTTTATTATTCGTTTTTATTAATATTGCGTCTATTTGAACGATTTCAACGATCTAAAATGCCGAAAATGCTTATTTTAGCAAAACAGCACGTTTTGAGCTTTAATCTGCGTTTTAACGCGTAAAACAGCATAAAACGACGCACTTCTTATTATTCGTTTTGCCATTATTGCTTCTATTTGAACGATTTCAACACCCAAAATGCTTGAAAATGTTATTTTGTTAAAAATGTTTGAGCGCACCGCGTTTTAACGCGTAAAAACAGCATAAAACGACGAAATTTTATTATTCGTTTTTATAATATTGCGACTATTTGAACGATTTCAAACGATCTAAAATGCTTGAAAAATGCTTATTTTAGCAAAACAGCACGTTTTGAGTTTAATCTGCGTTTTAACGCGTAAACAGCATAAAAACGACGAAATTTTTATTATTCGTTTTTATAATATTGCGACTATTTGGCGATTTCAACGATCTAAAAATGCTTGAAAATGCTTATTTTAGCAAAAACAGCCCGTTTGAAATCTTTAATCTGCGTTTTAACGCGTAAAACGGCATAAAACGACGAAATATTTATTATTCGTTTTATTAATATTGCGTCTATTTGAACGATTTCAACGAGCTTTCAAATGCTTGAAAACGATTATTTTAGCAAACAGCACGTTTTGAGCTTTAATCTGCGTTCTTTTAACGCAAAAACAGCATAAAAACGACGAATTATTTTTCGTTTTATTAATATTGCGTCTATTTGAACGATTTCAACGATCTAAATGCTTGAAATGCTTATTTTAGCAAAACAGCACGTTTTGAAGCGAACGTGTTTTAACGCGTAAAACAGCATGCAAAACGACGAATTTTTATTATTTGTTTTTTATTAATACGTTTCTATTTTGAACGATTTCAACGATCTAAAATGCTTGAAAATGCTTATTTTAGCAAAACAGCACGTTTTGAGTTTTAATCTGCGTTTTAACGCGTAAAAACAGCATAAAAACGACGAAATTTTTTATTATTCGTTTTTATTAATATTGTTTCTATTTGAACGATTTCCTAACGATCTAAAACGCTTGAAAATGCTTATTTTAGCAAAACAGCGTACGCCGAGCTTAATCTCGGCGTTTTAACGCGTAAACAGCATAAAACGACGAATTTTTATTATTCGTTTTTACCATTATTGCTTCTATTTGAACGTGATTTCAACGATTCAAAATGCTTGAAAATGCTTATTTTAGCAATACAAGCATCGTTTTAGTTTTAATCTGCGTTTTAACGCGTAAAACAGCATAAAAACGACGAATTTATTATTATTCCGCTTTATTAATATTGTTTCATTTGAACGATTTTAACGATCTAAAATGCTTCGAAAATGCTTATTTTAGCAAAACAGCACGTTTTGAGCTTTAATCGCGTTTCAACGCGCAAAACAGCATAAAAACGACGAATTTTTTATTCGTTTTAATAATATTGTTTATTTGAACGATTTCAACAATCTAAAATGCTTTGAAAAATGTTTATTTTAGCAAAACAAGAAATGTTTTGAGTTTTAATCCGCGTTTTAACGCGTAAAAACAGCATAAAAACGACGAAATTTTTATTATTCATTTTGTATTAATATTGCGTCTATTTGAACGATTTCAACGATCTAAAATATTTGAAAAATGATTATTTTCGCAAAACAGCACGTTTGAGTTTTAATCTGCGTTTTCACGCGTAAACAGCATAAAACGACGAATTTTTATTATTCGTTTTATTGGGTTGTACAAGTCTATTTCGAACTATTTTACCGATCTAAAAATGCTGAAAATGATATTATTTTAGCAAAACAAGTTAATGTTTTGAAGTGAATCTGCGTTTTTACGCGTAAAACAGCATAAAACGACGAATTTTTATTATTCGTTTTTATTAATATTATAAACACGGAACGATTTCAACATCTAAAAAATGCTTGAAAATGCTTATTTTGTGCTAAAACAGCACGTTTTGAGCTTTAATCTGCGTTTTAACGCGTAAAACAGCATAAAAACGACGAATTTTTATTATTCCGTTTTATTAATATTGCTTCTATTTGAACGATTTAACGATCTGGGTGCCGCTACTTAGCAAAAACAGCATCGCGCGTTTTGAGTTTTTAATCTGCGTTTAACGCGTAAAACAGCGCTAAAAACGACGAAATTTTTATTATTCGTTTTATTGTTTCTATTTGAAGGATTTCAACGATCTAAAATGCTTGAAAATGATTATTTTAGCAAAACAGCACGTTTTGAGCTTTAATCTGCGTTTTAACGCGTAAAACAGCATAAAAGCGACGAATTTTATTATCTGTTTTTATTAATATTGCTCTTCTATTTGAACGATTTCCCAAAGACCGCAAATGTTTGAAAATGCTTATTTTAGCAAAACAGCACGTTTTGAGTTTTAATCTGCGTTTAACGCGTAAAACAGCATAAAAACGACGAATTTTTATTATTCGTTTTATTAATATTGCCTCTATTTGAACGATCAACGGTCTAAAATGCTTGAAAATGCTATTTTCGCAAAACAGCACGTTTTGAGCTTTAATCTTGCTTTTATCGCGCGTAGTAAAAACAGCATGTAAAAAACGACGAATTTTTATTATTCGTTTTTATTAATATTGCTTCTATTTTGAACGATTTCATCAGATCTAAAATGCTTCTGAAAAAATGCTTATTTTAAAGCAAAACAGCACGTTTTGAGCCTTAATCGCGTTTTAACGCGTAAAACAGCAAAAAACGACAAAATTTTATTTTCGTTTTTTTAAATATTTTTTTTTTAACGTTTTAAACGATCTAAAATGTTAAAAATGCTTTTTTTTGAAAACAGCACGTTTTGAGTTTTTAATCTGCTTTTTAACGCGTAAAACATAAAAACGAAATTTTTATTTTTTTTTAATATTGCCATTTGAACGATTTCAACGATCTAAAATGCTTGAAAATGTTTTTTTTTAGCAAACAGCCTTTTTGACTTTTAATCTGCTTTTTAAGGGTAAAACAAAGAAAAAAACGACAAAAATTTTTATTATTTTTTAAATATTGCCTATTTGAACGATTTCAACGATTAAAATGTTTTGAAAATAAATTATTTTAGCAAACAGCACTTTTGAGCTTTAATCGGTTTTAACGCAAAAACGAAAAACAAAAAAAATTTTTTTATTTTCGTTTTTATTAATAGGGTCTATTTAACGATTTCAACGATCTAAAATGCGAAAAATTTTTTTGGAAAAAAAGCACGTTTTGAGCTTTAATCGCTTTTTAACGCAAAACGCATAAAACGACAAATTTTTTATTATTCGTTTTTTTAATATTGCGTCTTTTTTAACGATTTCAACGATCTAAAAGCTTGAAAATCTTTTTTAGCAAAACAGATTTTGAGTTTTAATCGCGTTTAACGCGTAAAACAGCAAAAAAAACGACAAAATTTTTTTTTTTGTTTTTTTTAAATATTGCTCTATTTAAACGATTTCAACGATCTAAAAGCTTGAAAATGCTTATTTTAAAAAACAGAGTTTTATTTAATTGCGTTTTAACGCGTAAACAGCAAAAAAAAAGGGACAAAATTTTATTATCTTTTTAAAATAGTTTCTATTTGAACGATTTCAACGACAAAAAAGTTTGAAAATTTTTTTTAAAAGAAAAAACAGCACGTTTTAGTTTTTAACGCTTTTTAACGGAAAACGAAAAACACAATTTTTTATTATTCTTTTTTTTAAATATTGCTTCTATTTGAACGTTTTTAAACGATTAAAATGTTGAAAATGTTTTTTTTGCAAACAGCACTTTTTGGGTTTTAATCGCGTTTTAACGCGTAAACGCATAAAAAACACGAATTTTTTATTATTCGTTTTATTAATATTGCTTATTTGAACGATTTAACATCAAAAAAGCTTGAAAAGCTTATTTTGAAAAAAGCACTTTTTGAGTTTAATCTGCGTTTTAACGCGTAAAAAGGCAAAAACGACGAATTTTTTTTTCGTTTTTTTTAAATATTGCTTTATTTGAAGATTTCAAATCAAAAGCTTAAAATGTTTTTTTGCAAAACAGCACGTTTTGAGTTTAATCTGCGTTTTAAGGGAAAACAAAAAAAAGAGAATTTTTTATTATTCTTTTTTATTAATTTTGGGTCTATTTGAACGGATTTCAACGATCTAAAATGTTTAAAAAATGAATTTTGCAAAAAGACGTTTTGGTTTAATCTGGTTTTACCGAAAACAGATAAAACACGAATTTTTTATTATTCGTTTTTATTAATATTGCTCTATTTGAACGATTTAACGACTAAAATGTTTAAAAATGTTTTTTTTAGCAAAACAGCTCGTTTTGAGCTTTAATCTGCGTTTTAACGCGTAAAAAAACAAAAAAACGACGAAATTTTTTATTATTCGTTTTTATTAATATTGCTCTTTAAATTTAACGATCAAAATCTAAAATGCTTGAAAAAGCATTTTGAAACAATTGGTTTTAACGCTTTAACGCTAAAAAGAAATTTTATTATTCTTTTTTATTCTTTTATTTATTTGCATTTAACGATAAAAAATGTTAAAATGTTTAAAAACGCATTTTAGCAAAACGCGTTTTCCCTTTAACCTAAACGAAAATTAAAACGTTTTTTAATTATTGTTCTATTTAACTTTTTCCATTTAAAATTTAAAATCTTAAGCAAAAAACCCCGTTTTAGCTTTAACGCTTTTAACGCGTAAACAGTTTTAAACCCCGGGTTTTAATCTTTTTAAAAAAAATTTTATTTAATTTTTTTAAATCTAATTTGAAAATTTATTTACAAAACGCTTTGAAAATTTGCTTTTAATAAAAGCTAAAAACGACGTTTTATCTCGTTTTATTATTTCCGTAACGATTAACGACTAAAATGTTAAATTTTATTTTGAAATTAATTTTGGCTTTAATTGCGTTTTAACGCTAAAAGCTTAAAAGCAATAAAAAACCGTTTTTTTTAAATTTTCTTTTAAGGGTTTAACGTTTAAAACGAAAATTTTTATTTTGAAAAACAGTTTATTTAACGGGTTTAAGGGTAAAAAGCTTAAAAGTTACAAAAAGTTTTTTTTAATTTTTTTAAACGGAAATTTAAACGACAAAATTTAAAAATTTTTCTTTATTTAAAAAGCTTTTATTTAACGGTTTAACGGTAAAACCTTAAAAAGCGTTTTTTAATGCTTTATTACTATTGCTTCTATTTGAACGATTTCAACGATCTAAAAATGCTTGAAAATGCGGTTTAGCAAAAACAGGCATTGAGCTTTTAATCTGTGTTTAACGCGTAAAACAGCATAAAAACGACGAAATTTTTATTATTCGTTTTTTATTAATATTGCGTCTATTTGAACGATTTCAACGATCTAAATGCTTGAAAATGTTATTTTAAAGCAAAAACAGCACGTTTTGGAGTTTTAATCTGCGTTTAACGCGTAAACAGTACAAAACGACGAATTTTTATTATTCGTTTTATTACTATTGCTTTATTTGAACGATTTCAACGATCTAAAAAACGCTTTAAAATGCTTATTTTAGCAAAACAGCACGTTTTGAGCTTTAATCTGCGTTTTAACGCGTTAAACAGCATAAAAACGACGAATTTTTATTATTCGTTTTTTATTATTATTGCTTCTTATTTGAACGATTTCAACGATCTAAATGCTTGAAAATGCTTATTTTAGCAATAAGGTACTTTTGAGCTTTAATCTGCTTCGAATGCGTAAACAGTATAAAAACGACGAATTTTTTATTATTCGTTTTTATTAATACGTCTATTTGAACGATTTCAACGATCTAAAAATGCTTGAAAATGCTTATTTTAGCAAAACAAAGCAATTTTGAGCTTAAATTCGCGTTTCTTAACGCGTAAAACAGCATAAAACGACGTGAATTTTTATTATTCGTTTTTACAATATTGTTTCTATTTGAACGATTTCAAATTATCAAAATGTTTGAAAAATGCTTATTTTAAAGCAAAACAGCACGTTTTGAGCATTAACGTGCTTAACGCAAACAGCATAAAAAATGACGAAATTTTTATTATTCGTTTTATATTGCGTCTATTTGAACGATTTCAACGATCTAAAATGCTTGAAAATGCTTATTTTTAGCAAAACAGCACGTTTTGAGCTTTAATCTGCGTTTTAACGCGTAAAACAGCATAAAAACGACGAAATTCTTTATTATTCGTTTTTATTAATATTTATCTATTTGAACGTGATTTCACGATTCAAATGCTTGAAAATGCTGAAAGCAAAACAGCACGTTTGAGTTTAATTTGCGTTTTCTTAACGCGTAAAACAGCATAAAAACGACGAAATTTTTATTATTCGTTTTTATTAATATTGTTTCTATTTGAACGATTTCAACGATCTAAAAAGCTTCGAAAATGCTTATTTAGCAAACAGCTCGTTTTGAGTTTTAATCTGCGTTTTAACGCAAACAAGTTACAAAAAAACACGAAATTTTTATTATTCGTTTTTATTAATATTTGCCCATTTGAACGATTTAACACCAAAAATGCTTTGAAAATGCTTTATTTCAAACAGTACGTTTTGAGCTTTAATCTGCGTTTAACGCGTATACAAAAACGACGAATTTTTATTATTCCGTTTTATTAATATTGCTTCTATTTGAACGATTTCAAACGATCTAAATGCTTGAAAATGTTTACAGCACGTTTTGAGTTTTAATCTGCGTTTTAACGCGTAAAACAGTATAAAACGGCAAATTTTTATTATTCGTTTTTATTAATATGTTTTATTTCCGGATGATTTCAACGTGATCTAAAATGCTTTGAAAAATGCTTTATTTTAGCAAAACAGCACAAGCTTTGAGTTTCTGAATTCGCGTTTTAACGCGTAAAACAGCATAAAACCACGAATTTTTTATATTATTCGTACTTATTAATATTGCTCATTTTGAACCACTTCTTAACGATCTAAAATGCTTGAAAATGTTTATTTTAGCAAAACAGCACGTTTTGAGTTTTAATCTGCGTGTTTTAACGCGTAAACAGCATAAAAAACCCCACAAAATTTTTGGCTCCGTTTTTATTAATATTGCGGGCTCATTTTGAACGTGATTTCAACGATCTAAAAATGCTTGAAAATGCGCTTATTTTAGCAAAACAGCACGTTTTGAGCTTTTAATCTGCGTTTTAACGTAAAACAGCGTATAAAACGGACGAATATTTAATTATTCGTTTTTTTATTATTGCTTCATTTGAACGCCTTCAACGATCTAAAATGCTTGAAAATGCTTATTTTAGCAAAACAGCACGTTTGAGTTTTAATCTGCGTTTTAACGCGTAAAACAGCATAAAAACGACAAATTTTTTATTATTCGTTTTTTATTAATATTGCTTCTGGCTTTGAACGATTTCAACGATTCAAATGTTTGAAAATGCTTATCTACAAAACATATCGTTTTGAGCTTTTAATCTGCGTTTAACGCGTAAACAGCATAAAACGACGAATTTTATTACGGTTCCGCTTCATTAATATTGCTTCTATTTGAACGATTTCAACGATCTAAAATGCTTGAAAATGCTTATTTTAGCAAAACAGCACGCTTTGAGTTTTTAATCTGCGTTTTAACGCGTAAACAGCATAAAAACGACAAAATTTTACGGTCGTTTTATACGCCGCGCCCTATTTGAACGATTTCAACGATCTAAAATGCTTCGAAAATGCTTATTTTAGCAAAACAGCACGTTTTGAGTTTTAATCGCGTTTTAACGCGTAAAACAGCATAAAAACGATAAATTTTTATTATTCGTTTTTATTAATATTGCTCTATTTGAACGATTTCAACGATCTAAAATGCTTGAAAATGCTTATTTTAGCAAAACAGCACGTTTTGAGCTTTTAATCTGCGTTTTAACGCGTAAAACAGCATAAAAACGACGAAATTTTTATTATTCGTTTTTATAATATTGCGTCTATTTGAACGATTTCAACGATCTAAAATGCTTGAAAATGCTTATTTTAGCAAAAGAGCACGTTTTGAGCTTTAATCTGCGTTTTAACGCGTAGAAACAGCATAAAACGACGAAATTTTTATTATTCGTTTTTATTAAATTGCCGTCTATTTGAACGATTTCAACGATCTAAAATGCTTGAAAATGCTTATTTTAGCAAAACAGCACGTTTTGAGTTTTAATCTGCGTTTTAACGCGTAAAACAGCATAAAACGACGAATCTTTATTATTCGTTTTTATTAATATTGCTTCTATTTGAACGATTTCAACGATCTAAAATGTTGAAAATGCTTATTTTAGCAAAACAGCACGTTTTGAGCTTTAATCTGCGTTTTAACGCGTAAAACAGCATAAAACGACGAATATTTTATTATTCGTTTTTTATTAATATTGCTTCTATTTGAACGATTTCAACGATCTAAAATGCTTGAAAATGCTTATTTTAGCAAAACAGCACGTTATGAGCTTTAATATGCGTTTTAACGCGTAAAACAGCATAAAACGACGAATTTTTATTATTCATTTTTATTAATATTGCTTCTATTTGAACGATTTCAACGAACAAAATGCTTAAAATGCTTATTTTAGCAAAACAGCACGTTTTGAGCTTTAATCTGCGTTTTAACGCGTAAAACAACATAAAAACGACGAATTTTTATTATTCGTTTTTATTAATATTGCGTCTATTTGAACGATTTCAACGATCTAAAATGCTTGAAAATGCTTATTTTAGCAAAACAGCACGTTTGAGCTTTTAATCTGCGTTTTAACGCGTAAAACAGCATAAAAACGACGAGATTTTTATTATTCGTTTTTATTAATATTGCTCTATTTGAACGATTTCAACGATCTAAAATGCTTGAAAATGCTTATTTTAGCAAAACAGCACGTTTTGAGCTTTTAATCTGCGTTTTAACGCGTAAAACAGCATAAAAACGACGAATTTTTATTATTCGTTTTTATTAATATTGCTTCTATTTGAACGATTTCTAACGATCTAAAATGCTTGAAAATGCTTATTTAGCAAAACAGCACGTTTTGAGCTTTAATCTGCGTTTTAACGCGTAAAACAGCATAAAACGACGAATTTTTATTATTCGTTTTTATTAATATTGCTTCTATTTGAACGATTTCAACGATCTAAAATGCTTGAAAATGCTTATTTTAGCAAATACAGCACGTTTTGAGCTTTAATCTGCGTTTTAACGCGTAAAACAGCATAAAACGACGAATTTTTATTATTCGTTTTTATTAATATTGCTTCTATTTGAACGATTTCAACGATCTAAAATGCTTGAAAATGCTTATTTTAGCAAACAGCACGTTTTGAGCTTTAATCTGCGTTTTAACGCGTAAAACAGCATAAAAACGACGAATTTTTATTATTCTTTTTTTATTAATATTGCTTCTATTTGACGATTTCAACATCTAAAATGCTTGAAAATGCTTATTTTAGCAAAACAGCACGTTTTGAGCTTTAATCTGCGTTTTAACGCGTAAAACAGCATAAAAACGACGAAATTTTTATTATTCGTTTTTATTAATATTGCGTCTATTTGAACGATTTCAACGATCTAAAATGCTTGAAAATGCTTATTTTAGCAAACAGCACGTTTTGAGCTTTTAATCTGCGTTTAACGCGTAAAACAGCATAAAAACGACGATTTTTTATTATTCTTTTTTTATTAATATTGCTTCTATTTGAACGATTTCAACGATCTAAAACGCTTGAAAATGCTTATTTTAGCAAAACAGCACGTTTTGAGCTTTAATCTGCGTTTTAACGCGTAAAACAGCATAAAACGACGAATTTTTATTATTCGTTTTTATTAATAGCTTCTATTTGAACGATTCAACGATCTAAAACGCTTGAAAATGCTTATTTTAGCAAAACAGCAGTTTGAGCTTTAATCTGCGTTTTAACGCGTAAAACAGCATAAAACGACGAATTTTTATTATCCGTTTTTATTAATTGCTTCTATTTGAACGATTTCAACGGTCTAAAAATAGCTTGAAAATGCTTATTTTAGCAATACAGCACGTTTTGAGCTTTTAATCTGCGTTTTAACGCGTAAAACAGCAAAAAAACGACGAATTTTTATTATTCTTTTTTTTATTAATATTGCTTCTATTTGAACGATTTCAACGATCTAAAAATGCTTGAAAATGCTTATTTTAGCAATACAGCCGTTTTGAGCTTTAATCTGCGTTTTAACGCGTAAAACAGCATAAAAACGACGAATTTTTATTATTCGTTTTTATTAATATTGCTTCTATTTGAACGATTTCAACGATCTAAAATGCTTGAAAATGCTTATTTTAGCAAAACAGCACGTTTTGAGCTTTAATCTGCGTTTTAACGCGTAAAACAACATAAAAACGACGAAATTTTTATTATTCGTTTTTTATTAATATTGCGTCTATTTGAACGATTTCAACGATCTAAAATGCTTGAAAATGCTTATTTTAGCAAAACAGCGTTTTGAGCTTTAATCTGCGTTTTAACGCGTAAAACAGCATAAAACGACGAATTTTTATTATTCGTTTTTATTAATATGGGTTTTATTTGAACGATTTCAACGATCTAAAATGCTTGAAAATGCTTATTTTAGCAAAACAGCACGTTTTGAGCTTTTAATCTGCGTTTTAACGCGTAAAACAGCATAAAACGACGAATTTTATTATTCGTTTTTATTAATATTGTTCTATTTGAACGATTTCAACGATCTAAAATGCTTGAAAATGCTTATTTTAGCAAAACAGCACGTTTTGAGCTTTAATCTGCGTTTTAACGCGTAAAACAGCATAAAACGACGAATTTTATTATTCGTTTTTATTAATATTGCGTCTATTTGAACGATTTCAACGATCTAAAATGCTTGAAAATGTTATTTTTGTTTTTGAGCTATAATCTGCGTTTTAACGCGTAAAGCACATAAAACGACAATTTTATTATTCGTTTTTTATTAATATCGTTTATTTGAACGATTTCAGCGACATCTAAAACGCGAAAATGCTTATTTTAGCAAAACAGCACGTTTTGAGCTTTGAATCTGCGTTTTAACGCGTAAAACAGCATAAAACGAATTTTTATTATTCGTTTTATTAATTCGTTCTATTTAAACGATTTCAACGGTCTAAAATGCTTTGAAAATGCTTATTTTATACTATACAGCTTTTTGAGCTTTAATCTGCATTTTAACGCGTAAAACAATAAAAACGACGAATTTTTTATTCGTTTTTATTAATATTCTTCTATTTGAACGATTTCAACGATCTAAAATGCTTGAAAATGCTTATTTTAGCAAAACGCACGTTTTGAAGCTTTAATCTGCGTTTTAACGCGTAAAACAGCATAAAACGACGATTTTAATTCGTTTTTATTAATATTGCGTCTATTTGACGATTTCTACGATCTAAAATGCTTGAAAATGATTTTTAGCAAAACAGCACGTTTTGAGCTTTTAATCTGCGTTTTAACGCGTAAAACAGCATATAAAGGGACGAAATTTTTATTATTCGTTTTTATTAATATTGCTTCTATTTGAACGATTTCAAGCGGTCTAAAATGTTGAAAATGCTTATTTTAGCAAAACAGGACGTTTGAGCTTTAATCTGCGTTTTAACGCGTAAAACAGCATATAAAACGACGAAATTTTTATTATTCGTTTTTATTAATATTGCTTCTATTTGAACGATTTCAAGATCTAAAATGCTTGAAAATGCTTATTTTAGCAAATACAGCACGTTTTGAGCTTTTAATCTGCGTTTTAACGCGTAAAACAGCATAAAACGACAATTTTTTTATTATTTGTTTTTTTAAAACGAAAATGCTTGAAAATGCTTATTTTAGCAAAAATGCAAGTTTTGAGCTTTAATCTGCAGTTTTAACGCGTAAAACAGCATAAAAACGACGAAATTTTTATTATTCGTTTTTATTAATGTCGTCTATTTGAACGATTTCAAGATCTAAAATGCTTGAAAATGCTTTTTTTTAGCAAAACAGCACGTTTTGAGCTTTAATCTGCGTTTTAACGCGTAAAACAGCATAAAACGACGAAATTTTTTATTACTCGTTTTTTATTAATATTGCTTCTATTTGAACGATTTCAACGATCTAAAATGCTTGAAAATGCTTATTTTTAGCAAAACAGCACGTTTTGAGCTTTAATCTGCGTTTTAACGCGTAAAACAGCATAAAACGACGAATTTTTTATTATTCGTTTTTTATTAATATTGCTTCTATTTGAACGATTTCAACGATCTAAAATGCTTGAAAATGCTTATTTTAGCAAAACAGCACTTTTTGAGCTTTAATCTGCGTTTTAACGCGTAAACAGCATAAAACGACGAAATTTTTATTATTCGTTTTTATTAATATTGCGTCTATTTGAACGATTTCAGCGATCTAAAATGCTTGAAAATGCTTATTTTAGCAAAACAGCACGTTTTGAGCTTTAATCAGCATTTTAACGCGTAAAACAACATAAAAACGACAGAATTTTTATTATTCGTTTTATTAATATTAACTTCTATTTGAACGATTTCAACGATCTAAAATGCTTGAAAATGCTTATTTTAGCAAACACAGCACGTTTTGAGCTTTAATCTGCGTTTTAACGCGTAAACAGCATAAAAACGACGAAATTTTTATTATTCGTTTTTATTAATATTGCGTCTATTTGAACGATTTCAACGATCTAAAATGCTTGAAAATGCTTATTTTAGCAAAACAGCACGTTTTGAGCTTTAATCTGCGTTTTAACGCGTAAAACAGCATAAAAAACGACGAAATTTTTATTATTCGTTTTTATTAATATTGCGCTCTATTTGAACGATTTCAACGATCTAAAATGCTTGAAAATGCTTTATTTTAGCAAAACAGCACGTTTTGAGTTTTAATCTGCGTTTTAACGCGTAAAACAGCATAAAAATGATAATTTTAATTATTCGTTTTATTATATTGCTTCTATTTGAACGATTTCAACGATCTAAAATGCTTGAAAATGCTTATTTTAGCAAAACAGCACGTTTTGAGTTTTAATCGGGCGTTTTAACGCGTAAAACAGCATAAACACGACGAAATTTTATTATTCGTTTTTATTAATATTGCTTCTATTTGAACGATTTCAACGATCTAAAAATGCTTGAAAATGCTTATTTTAGCAAAACAGCTCGTTTTGAGTTTAATCTGCGTTTTAACGCGTAAAACAGCATAAAAACGACGAATTTTTATTATTCGTTTTTATTAATATGCTTCTATTTGAACGATTTCAACGATCTAAAATGCTTGAAAATGCTTATTTTAGCAAAACAGCACGTTTTGAGCTTTAATCTGCGTTTTAACGCGTAAAACAGCATAAAAACGACGAAATTTTTATTATTCGTTTTTATTAAATTGCGTCTATTTGAACGATTTCAACGATCTAAAATGCTTGAAAATGCTTATTTTAGCAAAACAGCACGTTTTGAGTTTTAATCTGCGTTTTAACGCGTAAAACAGATAAAAACGACGAAATTTTTTTATATCTCGTTTTATTAATATTCTTCTTTTAAACGATTTCAACGATCTAAAAGCTTGAAAATGCTTATTTTAGCAAAACCGCACTGTTTTAAGCTTTAATCTGCGTTTTAACGCGTAAAACAAAGCATAAAAACGACGAAATTTTATTATTCGTTTTTATTAATATTGCGTCTATTTGACCGATTTCAACGATCTAAAATGCTTTGAAAATGTTTATTTTAGCAAAACAGCACGTTTTGAGCTTTATCTGCGTTTTAACGCGTAAAACAGCATAAAAACGACGAAATTTTTATTATTCTGATTTTATTATTATTGCTTCTATTTTGAACGATTTCAACGATCTAAAATGCTTGAAATTGCTTATTTTAGCAAAACAGCACGTTTTGAGCTTTAATCTGCGTTTTAACGCGAAAAACAGCATAAAAACGACGAATTTTTTATTATTCGTTTTTGTTAATATTGCTTCTATTGAACGATTTCAACGATCTAAAATGCTTGAAAATGCTTATTTTAGCAAAACAGCACGTTTTGAGCTTTAATCTGCGTTTTAACGCGTAAACAGCAAAAACCACGAATTTTTATTATTCGTTTTTATTAATATTGCTTCTATTTGAACGATTTCAACGATCTAAAATGCTTGAAAATGCTTATTTTAGCAAAACAGCGTTTTGAGCTTTAATCTGCGTTTTAACGCGTAAAACACATATAAAACGGCGAATTTTTATTATTCGTTTTTATTAATATTGCTTCTATTTGAACGATTTCAACGATCTAAAATGCTTGAAAATGCGTATTTTGAAAACAGCACGTTTTGAGTTTAATCTGCTTTAACGCTAAAAGCATAAAAACGACAAAATTTTTATTATTCGTTTTTATTAATATTGCTTCTATTTGAACAATTTCAACGATCTAAAATGCTTGAAAATGCTTATTTTAGCAAAACAATCGCTTTTGAGTTTTAATCTGCGTTTTAACGCGTAAAACAGCATAAAACGACAATTTTTATATTCTTTTTTAATATTGCTTTATTTGAACGATTTCAACTATCTAAAATGCTTCAAAATGCTTATTTTAGCAAAACAGCACGTTTGAGTTTTAATCTGCGTTTTAACGCGTAAAACAGCTATAAAAACGACGAAATTTTTATTATTCGTTTTTATTAATATTGCTTTATTTGAACGATTTCAACGATCTAAAATGCTTGAAAATGCTTATTTTAGCAAAACAGCACGTTTTGAGCTTTAATCTGCGTTTTAAAGCGTAAAACAGCATAAAACGACGAATTTTTATATATTCGTTTTTATTAATATTGCTTCTATTTGAACCATTTCAACGATCTAAAATGCTTGATAAATCTACGTTTTAACGCTTAAAACAGCAAAACGACAAAATTTTTATTATTCAATTTTTATTAATATTGCGTCTATTTGAACGATTTCAACGATCTAAAATGCTTGAAAATGCTTATTTTAGCAAAACAGCACGTTTTGAGCTTTAATCTGCGTTTTAACGCGTAAAACAGCATAAAAACGACGAATTTTTTATTATTCGTTTTTATTAATATTGCTTCTATTTGAACGATTTCAACGATCTAAAATGCTTGAAATCTTATTTTAGCAAAACAGCACGTTTTGAGCTTTAATCTGCGTTTTAACGCGTAAAACAGCATAAAACGACGAAATTTTTATTATTCGTTTTTATTAATATTGCGTCTATTTGAACGATTTCAACGATCTAAAATGCTTGAAAATGTTATTTTAGCAAAACAGCACGCTTTTGAGCTTTAATCTGCGTTTTAACGCGTAAAATCAGCATAAAAACGACGAATTTTTATTATTCGTTTTTATTAATATTGCTTCTATTTGAACGATTTCAACGATCTAAAAATGCTTGAAAATGCTTATTTTAGCAAAACAGCCGTTTTGAGTTTAATCTGCGTTTTAACGCGTAAAACAGCATAAAAACGACGAAATTTTTATTATTCGTTTTTATTAATATTGCGTCTATTTGAACGATTTCAACGATCTAAAATGCTTGAAAATGCTTATTTTAGCAAAACAGCACGTTTTGAGTTTAATCTGCGTTTTAACGCGTAAAACAGCATAAAACGACGAATTTTTATTATTCGTTTTTATTAATATTGCTTCTATTTGAACGATTTCAACGATCTAAAATGCTTGAAAATGCTTATTTTAGCAAAACAGCACGTTTTGAGCTTTAATCTGCGTTTTAACGCGTAAAACAGCATAAAACGACGAAATTTTTATTATTCGTTTTTATTAATATTGCGTCTATTTGAACGATTTCAACGATCTAAAATGCTTGAAAATGATTATTTTAGCAAAACAGCACGTTTTGAGCTTTTAATCTGCGTTTTAACGCGAAAAATCAGCATAAAACGACGAATTTTTATTATTCGTTTTTATTAATATTGTTTCTATTTGAACGATTTCAACGATCTAAAATGCTTGAAAATGCTTATTTTAGCAAAACAGCACGTTTTGAGTTTTAATCTGCGTTTTAACGCGTAAAACAGCATCAAAACGACGAATTTTTTTATTATTCGTTTTTATTAATATTGCTTCTATTTGAACGATTTCAACAATCTAAAATGCTTGAAAATGCTTATTTTAGCAAAACAGCACGTTTTGAGTTTTAATCTGCGTTTTAACGCGTAAAACAGCATAAAACGACGAATTTTTTATTATTCTTTTATTAATATTGCTTCTATTTGAACGATTTCAACGATCTAAAATGCTTGAAAATGATTATTTTGCAAAACAGCACGTTTTGAGTTTAATCTGCGTTTTAACGCGTAAAACAGCATAAAACGACGAATTTTTATTATTCGTTTTTATTAATATTGTTCTATTTGAACGATTTCAGGATCTAAAATGCTTGAAAATGCTTATTTTAGCAAAACAGCACGTTTAGAGCTTTATTCTGCGTTTTAACGCGTAAAACAGCATAAAAACGACGAAATTTTTATTATTCGTTTTTATTAATATTGCGTCTCTTTGAAACGATTTCAACGATCTAAAATGCTTGAAAATGCTTTATTTTAGCAAAACAGCACGTTTTGAGCTTTAATCTGCGTTTTAACGCGTAAAACAGCATAAAATGACGATTTTTATTATACGTTTTTATTAATATTGCTTCTATTTAAACGATTTCAACGATCTAAAATGCTTGAAAATGCTTATTTTAGCAAAACAGCACGTTTTGAGTTTTAATCTGCGTTTTAACGCGTAAAAACAGCATAAAACGACGAATTTTTATTATTTGTTTTTATTAATATTGCTTCTATTTGAACGATTTCAACGATCTAAAATGCTTTGAAAATGCTTATTTAGCAAAACAGCAGTTTGAGCTTTAATCTGCGTTTTAACGCGTAAAACAGAATAAAAAACGACGAAATTTTTATTATTCGTTTTTATTAATATTGCTTCTATTTGAACGATTTCAACGATTTAAAACTGCTTGAAATGATTAGTTTAGCAAAACAGCACGTTTTGAGCTTTAATCAGCTTTTAACGCGTAAACAGCATAAAACGACAAAATTTTTTATTATTCGTTTTTATTAATATTGCGTCTATTTGAACGATTTCAACGATCTAAAATGCTTGAAAATGATTATATTAGCAAAACAGCAGTTTTGAGCTTTTAATCTGCGTTTTAACGCGTAAAACAGCATAAAAACGACAAATTTTTATTATCTGTTTTTATTAATATTGCTTCTATTTGAACGATTTCAACGATCTAAAATGCTGGTTATTTAGCAAAACAGCACGTTTTGAGCTTTAATCTGCGTTTTAACGCGTAAAACAGCATAAAAAAAAAAAAAAAAAAAAAAAAAAAAAAAAAAAAAAAAAAAAAAAAAAAAAAAAAAAAAAAAAAAAAAAAAAAAAAAAAAAAAAAAAAAAAAAAAAAAAAAAAAAAAATTTTTTTTTTTTTAACATTTTTTTTAAAAATTTTTTTAAAAAAAAAATTTTTTTTTCCCCCAAAAAAAAAAAGGGTTTTTTTTTTTTTTTAAAAAATTTTTTTTTTTGGGAAAAAAAATTTTTTTAAATTTTAAAATTTTTTAAAAAAAAAATTTTTTTTAATTTTTTTTTAAAATTTTTAAAAAAAAAAAAAAATTTTTTTTTAAATTTTTAAAAAATTTCCTTTTTTTTTTTTTTTTTTTTAAAAAAATTTTTTTTTTTAAAAAAAACCCTTTTTTGGGGAAAAAATTTTTTTCCGGGAAAAATTTTTTTTTTTTTTTAAAAAAAAAAAATTTTTTTTTTTTTTTTTTTTAAAAAAAGGGGTTTTTAAAAAAATTTTTTTTTGGGGGTTTTTTAAAAAAAAAAAAATTTTTTTTTTTTTAAAAAAACCCCTTTTTTTTTTTTTTTTTTAAAAAAAACCCAAATTTTTTTTTAAAAACAAAAAAAATTTTTTTTTTTTTTAAAAAAATTTTAAAAAAATTTTTTAAATTTTTTTTTTAAAATTTGCTTTTTTTGGCCCCCCGGCCCGGGTTTAAAAATTTTTTTTTTAAAAAAACAAAAAAAATTTTTTTTTTTTTTTAAAAAAGGAAAAAAAAAATTTTTAAAAAATTTTTTTTTAAAAAAAAAAAAAAAATTTTTTTTTTTTTTTAAAAAAAAAAAAAGGTTTTTTTTAATTTTTTTTTTAAAAAAGGTTAAAAAAAAATTTTTTTTTAAAAAGTTTTTAAAATTCGTTTTAGCGAAAAAATAAAAGCGATTTTTTTACGTTTTTTTAATTTGCCTTTTAAGGGAAACACTAAAAGTTGAAAATGCTTTTTTAAAAAAAACCTTTTATTTTAACGGTTTAACGCAAAAAGCTAAAAGAAAATTTTAATTTTTTTTATTAATTTGTTTTAAAAACACAAACTAAAATTTAAAAATATTTTTTAAAAAAGCCTTTTTGCTTTAATTTCTTTAAAGCAAAAAACGTAAAAAACGACGTTTTTTTTTCCCTTTTTTATTAAATTTTTTAAAACGATTTAAAATTAAAATGTTAAATTTTTTTTTGAAAACACACTTTTTAAATTTTAATTTGCTTTTAAAAAAAGCTTAAAAAAACAATTTTTTTATTTTTTTTAAAATTTGTTTTTTTTAACGTTTTAACGACAAAAAATTTTGCTTTTTAAAAAAACAGACGTTTTAGCAAAGGTTTTTTAAGGGAAAACAGAAAAAGCACGTTTTATTTTATTCGTTTTATTAAAGGCTTTTTAAAACGATTTAAGAAAAAAAATTTTGTGCTTTTTTTAAAAAACGCATTTTTTTTACCGTTTTTAAGCAAAAACGCAAAAACGACGTTTTTTTTTTTTGTTTTTATTTACGCTTTTTAAAAGGGATTTCCACTTTTTAAAAAAGTTTTTTTGAAACGCATTTTAGTTAATTGTTTTTAGTAAAAAGCAAAAACACGTTTTTTTTATTCTTTTTTATTAAAACCTTTTTAAAACGATTTAACGTTAAAATGCTTTAAAAATTTTTTTTTTTAAAAAAACCCCTTTTTTTTTAACGGTTTTAAAGCAAAACAGATGGAGTTTTATTTTCGTTTTAAAAATTTTTTATTTGAACGATTTAACGTCTAAAATGCTTAAAAAAGTTTTTTTAGCAAAACAACGTTTTACCCAATTTGTTTTAAACGCAAAAAAAAGCAAAAAAGAAAAATTTTTTTATTTTTTTTATTTGCATTTAAAGTTTCAAATTTTAAAATGTTTTTTTAAAAAAAAAGTTTTAAATTTTAATCTGCGTTTTAACGCTAAACAGCATAAAACGACGAATTTTTTTTTTCTTTTTTTATTAATATTGTTTCTATTTGAACGATTTCAACGATCAAAATGCTTAAAAATGTTTTTTAAAAAAAAAGCACGTTTTGAGCTTTAATCTGCGTTTTAACCCCTAAAACAGAAAAAAAAACTTTTTTTTTTCGTTTTTATTAATATTGCTTCTATTTAAATTTCAAATCAAAAATGCGAAAAGTTATTTTAGAAAAACAGCCCGGACTTTAATCTGCTTTTTAACGCGAAAAACAGCATAAAAACGACAAATTTTTTTATTATTGTTTTTTTAATATTTTTCTATTTGAACGATTTCAACAATCAAAAATGTTTTGGGCTTATTTTAAAAACAGCCCGTTTAAAATTTTTAACGCGTTTTAACGCGTAAAACAGCATAAAACGACGAAATTTTTATTATTCTTTTTTATTAATATTCGTCATTTGAACGATTTAACGATCAAAAAATGCTTGAAAATGTTTTATTTTAAAAACAGCACGTTTTGATTTTTAAACCTTTTTAACCAAAAAACAGCAAAAAAAAATTTTTAATTTTTTTTAAAATTTTTTTTTGAAACCCGAAACG
>NW_027046323.1:0-27412 GCF_025399875.1 Dalotia coriaria | reverse complement strand
AATTTTTTTATTATTCGTTTTTATTAATATTGTTTTATTTGAACGATTTAAAATAAAAAAGCTTGAAAATGCTTATTTTGCCAAGTTTTGATTTAATCTGCGTTTTAACGCAAAACGCATAAAACGACGAATTTTTATTATTCGTTTTTATTAATATTGCGTTATTTGAACGATTTCAACGATCTAAAATGCTTGAAAATTTTTTATTTTAGCAAAACAGCACGTTTTGAGTTTTAATCAGCTTTTTAACGCGAAAACAGCAAAAAAAACGACGAAATTTTTATTATTCGTTTTTTTTAAATTGGTCTATTTGAACGATTTCAACGATCTAAAATGCTTGAAAATGCTTATTTTGCAATACAGAGTTTTTTTTTTAATTCGTTTTAACGCGTAAAACAGCAAAAAAAACGACGAATTTTTATTATTCGTTTTTATTATTTTTCCATTTGAACGATTTAAACGATCAAAATGCTGAAAATGTTTTTTTAGAAAAACAGCATTTTTTGAGTTTAATCTGCTTTTTAACGCAAACAGCATAAAACGACGAAATTTTTTTATTCGTTTTTTTAAATATTGCGTCTATTTGAACGATTTCAACGATCAAAATGCTTAAAAAATGCTTATTTTGCAAAACAGCACGTTTTGATTTTTATTCTGCGTTTTAAGGGAAAACAGCAAAAAAAACGACAAAATTTTTTATTATTCGTTTTTTTTTTTAATGCGTCTATTTGAACGATTTCAAGATCTAAAAGCTTGAAAATGCTTATTTTAGCAAAACAGCACTTTTTGAGTTTTAATCTGCGTTTTAACGCGTAAAACAGCATAAAACGACGTTTTTTTTTATTATTCGTTTTTATTAATTTTGCCAAAACTTTTCAACGTTTTGCTTGAAAATGCTTATTTTGCAAAACAGCACGTTTTGAGTTTTAATCTGCTTTTTTTAACGCGTAAAAACAAAAACGACGAAATTTTTATTATTCGTTGATTAAATTGCGCTATTTGAACGATTTCAACGATCAAAAAGCTTGAAAATGCTTATTTTAGAAAAAACAGCACGTTTTGAGTTTTAATCTGCTTTTTAACGCGAAAAAACAGCATAAAACGACGAATTTTTATTATTCGTTTTATTAATATTGCTTCTATTTGAACGATTTCCCCCATCAAAAAATGTTATTTTAGCAAAACAGCACGTTTTGAGCTTTAATCTGCGTTTTAACGCGTAAAACAGCATAAAAAACGACGAAATTTTATTATTCGTTTTTATTAATATTGCTTCTATTTGAACGATTTCATGATCTAAAATGCTTGAAAATGCTTATTTTAGCAAAACAGCACGTTTTGAGCTTTAATCTGCGTTTTAACGCGTAAAACAGCATAAAAACGACGAATTTTTATTATTCGTTTTTATTAATATTGCTTCTATTTGAACGATTTCAAACGATCTAAAATGCTTGAAAATGCTTATTTTAGCAAAAACAGCACGTTTTGAGCTTTAATCTGCGTTTTAACGCGTAAAATAGCATAAAACGACGAATTTTTATTATTCGTTTTTATTAATATTGCTCTATTTGAACGATTTCAACGATCTAAAATGCTTGAAAATGCTTATTTTAGCAAAACAGCACGTTTTGAGCTTTAATCGCGTTTTAACGCTAAAACACATTAAAACGACGAATTTTTATTATTCGTTTTTATTAATATTGCTCTATTTGAACGATTTCATGATCTAAAATGCTTGAAAATGCTTATTTTAGCAAAACAGCAAATGTTTTGAGCTTTATTAATATTGCGTTTTAACGCGTAAAACAGCATAAAAACGACGAATTTTTATTATTCGTTTTTATTAATATTGCTTCTATTTGAAACGATTTCAACGATCTAAAATGCTTGAAAATGCTTATTTTAGCAAAACACACGTTTTGAGCTTTATTCTGCGTTTTAACGCAAAACAGCATAAAAACGACGAAAATTTTTTATTCGTTTTTATTAATATTGCGTCTATTGAACGATTTAACGATCTAAAATGCTTAAAATGCTTATTTTAGCAAAAACAAAGTTTTGAGTTTTAATCTGCGTTTTAACGCGTAAAACAGCATAAAAATGACGAATTTCTTATTTCGTTTTTATTAATATTGTTTCTATTTAAACGATCTCAACGATCTAAAAATGCTTGAAAATGCTTATTTTAGCAAAACAGCACGTTTTGAGCTTTAATCTGCGTTTTAACGCGTAAAACAGCATAAAACGACGAATTTTTATTATTCGTTTTTATTAATATTGCTCTATTTGAACGATTTCAACGATCTAAAATGCTTGAAAATGCTTATTTTAGAAAAACAGCACGTTTTGAGTTTTAATCTGCGTTTTAACGCGTAAAACAGCTTTTCACTTTTTTTTTATTATTCTTTTTTTAAATTATTGCTTCTTTTTTGGGAACGTTTTCCCCAACGATCAAAAAATGCCCAAAACCCTTATTTTAAGCAAAACACACTTTTTGAGCTTTTTTCCCTCCCCTTTCCAAAAACGGCAAAAAAACCTTTTTTAATTCGAAATTTTGGCCCCTTTTTTAAACGATTTCAACGATCTAAAATGTTTTGAAAATGTTTTATTTTAGCAAAACAGCACTTTTTGGGGAGCTTTAACTGTTTTTTCACGAAAAAAAAACATTAAACCTTTATTATTCGTTTTTTTTTAAATTCTTTTTTTTAAAAACGATCTCAACGTTTCAAAAATGTTTTGAAAATGCTTTTTTAAAAAACAGCACGTTTTGAGTTTTAATCTGCTTTTTTTAACGCAAAAAACAGCAAAAAAACGACAAAATTTTTTATTATTGTTTTTTTTAAATTTGTTTCTATTTGAACGACAACGATCTAAAATGCTTGAAAATGCTTTTTTTAAAAACAGCCCCTTTTTTGAGCTTTAATCTGCGTTTTAACGGAAAAACAGCAAAAAAAACGACGAATTTTTTATTATTTTTTTTATTAATTTTGGGTTTTCCTTTTAAAAAACGATTTCAACGATTTTTTAAAATGCTTATTTTAGAAAAAACAGCACGTTTTGAGTTTAATCTGCGTTTTAACGCAAAACGGGCAAAAAAAACGACAAATTTTTTTTATTTTTGTTTTTATTAATATTGCTTCATTTAAACGATTTCAACGTTTAAAAAAATCCCCTTTAAAAATGCAAAGCAAAAAAATCCGTTTTGAGTTTTTTATTATGTTTTTTAAAATTTTGCTTTTTTGAAAACAACGTTCTATGCTTTAAATTGCGTTTTAGCAAAAAACGGATTTTATTTTCGTTTTAATTAAACGCTAAAACAATTTTATTATTTTATTTATTGGAAAAAGAACGTTTGACTAAAATGCTTAAGGGGTAAGCAAACACAACGTTTTATTTTATTCGTTTTAAGGTTAAAGACACGACGATTTTTAAATTTTTTTATAATATTTTCAAAAGAACGATTTAACTTAAAATTTGCTTGAAAAGCTATTTAGCAAAACAGATTTTGAGCTTTAATCTGCGTTTTAACGCGTAAAACAGCATAAAACGACGAATTTTTATTATTCTTTTTTATTAATATTGCGTCTATTTGAACGATTTCAACGATCTAAAATGCTTGAAAATGCTTATTTTATCAAAACAGCACGTTTTGAGCTTTAATCTGCGTTTTAACGCGTAAACAGCCATAAAAACGACGAATTTTTATTATTCGTTTTTATTAATATTGCGTCTATTTGAACGATTTCAACGATCAAAATGCTTGAAAATGCTTTTAGCAAAACAGCACGTTTTGAGCTTTAATCAGCGTTTTAACGCGTAAAACAGCATAAAACAACGAAATTTTATTATTCGTTTTATTAATATTGCGTCTATTTGAACGATTTCAACGATCTAAAATGCTTGAAAATGCTTATTTTAGCAAACAGCACGTTTGAGCTTTTCACGCGTTTTATCGCGTAAAACAGCATAAAACGACGAATTTTTATTATTCGTTTTTATTATATTGCTTCTATTTGAACGATTTCACGATCTAAAATGCTTGAAAATGCTTATTTTACAATACAGCACGTTTTGAGCTTTAATCTGCGTTTTAACGCGTAAAACAACATAAAACGACGAAATTTTATTATTCGTTTTTATTAATATTGCCAGAACTATTTCAACGATCTAAAATGCTGAAAATCTTATTTTAGCAAAACAGCACGTTTTGAGCTTTTATTCTGCGTTTTAACGCGTAAAACAGCATAAAACCAGAAATTTTATTATTCGTTTTTATTATTGCGTCTATTTGAACGATTTCACGATCAAAATGCTTGAAAATGCTTATTTTAGCAAAACAGCACGTTTTGAGCTTTTAATCTGCGTTTTAACGCGTAAAACAGCATAAAACGACGAATTTTTTATTATTCGTTTTTATTAATATTGCTTCTATTTGAACGATTTCAACGATCTAAAATGCTTGAAAATGCTTATTTTAGCAAAACAGCACGTTTGCGCTTTAATCTGCGTTTTAACGCGTAAAACAGCATAAAAACGACAAAATTTTTATTATTCGTTTTTATTAATATTGCGTCTATTTGAACGATTCAACGATCTAAAATGCTTGAAAATGCTTATTTTAGCAAAACAGCACGTTTGAGCTTTATCTGCGTTTAACGCGTAGAAACAGCTAAAACGACGAATTTTATTATTCGTTTTTATTATATTGCTTCTATTTGAACGATTTCAACGATCTAAAATGCTTGATAAATGCTTATTTTAGCAAAACAGCTCGTTTTGAGCTTTAATCGCGTTTTAACGCGTAAAACAGCATAAAAACGACGAATTTTTATTATTCGTTTTTATTAATATTGCTTCTATTTGAACGATTTCAACGATCTAACATGCTTGAAAATGCTTATTTTAGCAAAACACACGTTTTGAGCTTTATTCTGCGTTTTAACGCGTAAAACAGCATAAAAACGACAATTTTTATTATTCGTTTTTTATTAATATTGCGTCCATTTGAAAACGATTTCACGATCCTAAAATTCTTGAAAATGCTTATTTTAGCAAAACAGCACGTTTTGAGCTTTAATCTGCGTTTTAACGCGTAAAACAGCATAAAACGACGAAATTTTATTATTCGTTTTTATTAAGATTAGCTTCTATTTGAACGATTTCAACGATCTAAAATGCTTGAAAATGCTTATTTTAGCAAAACAGCACGTTTTGAGCTTTAATCTGCGTTTTAACGCGAAAACAGCATAAAAGGACGAATTTTTATTATTCGTTTTTATTAATATTGCGTCTATTTAAACGGTTTCCAGCGATCTAAAATACTTTGAAAATGCTTATTTTAGCGGAAACGGCACGTTTTGAGGCTTTTAATCTGCGTTTTAACGCGTAAAACAGCATAAAAACGACGAATTTTTACATTATTCGTTTTTTTTATTAATATTACTTCTATTTGAACGATTTCAACGATCCTAAAATGCTTGAAAATGCTTATTTTAGCAAAACAGCACGTTTTGAACTTTTAATCTGCGTTTTAGCGCGTAAAGCAACATTAAAACGACGAATTTTTTATTATTCGTTTTTTTATTAATATTGCTTCTATTTGAACGATTTCAACGATCACAAATGCTTGAAAATGCTTATTATAGCCAGCAAAACAGCGCGTTTTGAGCTTTTAATCTGCGCATTTTTAACGTAAACAACATAAAAACGACGAATTTTTATTATTCGTTTTTATTAATATTACTTCTATTTGAACGATTTCAACGATCTAAAATGCTTGAAAATGCTTATTTTTAGCAAAACAGCACGTTTTGAGAGCTTTTAATCTGCGTTTTAACGCGTAAAACAGCATAAAACGACAGATTTTTTGTTAATTCGTTTTTTATTAATATTGCGTCTATTTGTAGACGATTTCAGCTTGATCTAAAATGGCGAAAATGCTTATTTTAGCCAAAACAGCGCACGTTTGAGCTTTAATCAGCGTTTTAACGCGTAAAACAGCTTATAAAACGACGAAATTTTAATTATTCGTTTTTAGTAATATTGCGTCTATTTGAATGATTTCAACGATCTAGAATGCTTGAAAGCAGCTTATTTTAGCAAAACAGCACGTTTTGAGCTTTAATCTACGTTTTAACGCGTAAAACAACATAAAACGACGAATTTTTATTATTCGTTTTTTATTAATGTTAACTTCTATTCGAACGATTTCAACGATCTAAAATGCTTCAAGAAAATGCTTATTATATAAAACAGCACGTTTGAGCTTTAATCTGCGTTTAACTTGCCGTAAAACTGCTTATAAAAACGACAAATTTTTATTATTCGTTTTTATTAATATTTTATTATTTGAACGATTTCAACGATCCGCAAATGCTTGAAGTACTTAACAGCAAAACAGCGTTTTGAGAGCTTTATTCTGCGCGTTTCGCGCGTAAAACAACATAAAACGACAAGAATTTTATTATTCGTTTTTTATTTTTATTTAGCGTCTATTTAGCGGAACGATTTCAGCATCTAAAATGCTTGAAAATGCTTATTTTGCAGCAAAACGAAAGCGCGTTTTGAGCTTTTAATCCTGCGTTTTAACGTAAAACAGCATAAAAACAGCAGATTGGTATTATTCGTTTTATTAATATTACTTCTATTTGAACGATTTCAACGATCTAAAATGCTTGAAAATGCTTATTTTAGCAAAATCAGCACGTTTTGAGCTTTAATCTGCGTTTTAACGCGTAAAAAGCATAAAAACGACGAATTTTTATTATTGTTTTAAATATTGCTTCTATTTGAACGATTTCAACGATCTAAAATGCTGAAAATGCTTATTTTAGCAAAACAGCACGTTTTGAGCTTTTAATCTGCGTTTTAACGCGAAAACGCATAAAACGACGAAATTTTATTATTCGTTTTTATTAATATTGCGTCTATTTGAACGATTTCAACGATCTAAAATGCTTGAAACTGCTTATTTTAGCAAAAACAGCACGTTTTGAGCTTTAATCTGCGTTTTAACGCGCAAAACAGCATAAAACACGAATTTTTATTATTCGTTTTTATTAATATTGCTCTATTTGAAACGATTTCAACGATTCAAAATGCGTGAAAATGATTATTTTAGCAAAACAGCATCGTTTTGAGCTTTAATCTGCGTTTTAACGCGTAAAACAGCATAAAACGCAGGCTTTTATTATTCGTTTTTATTAATATTGTGCTCTATTTGAACGATTTCAACGATCTAAATGCTTGAAAATGCTTATTTTAGCAAAACAGCACGTTTTGAGCTTTAATCTGCGTTTTAACGCGTAAAACAGCATAAAAACGACGAATTTTTATTATTCGTTTTATTAATATTGCTTCTATTTGAACGATTTCAACGATCTAAAATGCTTGAAAATGCTTATTTTAGCAAAAACAGCACGTTTTGAGCTTTTATTCTGCGTTTAACGCGTAAAACAGCATAAAACGACGAAATTTTTATTATTCGTTTTTATTTTTATTGCGTCTATTTGAACGATTTCAACGATCTAAAATGCTTGAAAATGCTTATTTTAGCAAAATAGCACGTTTTGAGCTTTAATCTGCGTTTTAACGCGTAAACAGCATAAAACGACGAATTTTTATTATTCGTTTTTATTAATATTGCTTCTATTTGAACGATTTCAACGATGTAAAATGCTTGAAAATGCTTATTTTAGCAAAACAGCACGTTTTGAGCTTTTATTCTGCGTTTTAACGCGTAAAACAGCATAAAACGACGAAATTTTATTATTCGTTTTTATTAATATTGCGTCTATTTGAACGATTTCAACGATCTAAAATCTTGAAAATGCTTATTTTAGCAAAACAGCACGTTTTGTGCTTTAATCTGCGTTTTAACGCGTAAAACAGCATAAAATGACGAAATTTTTATTATTCGTTTTTGATTAATATTGCTTCTATTTAAACGATCTCAACGATCTAAAATGCTTGAAAATGCTTATTTAGCAAAACAGCACGTTTTGAGCTTTTAATCTGCGTTTTAACGCGTAAAACAGCATAAAAACGACGAAATTTTTATTATTCGTTTTTATTAATATTGCTTCTATTTGAACGATTTCAACGATCTAAAAAT
This sequence comes from Dalotia coriaria, assembly GCF_025399875.1. Taxonomy (NCBI): domain Eukaryota; kingdom Metazoa; phylum Arthropoda; class Insecta; order Coleoptera; family Staphylinidae; genus Dalotia; species Dalotia coriaria. The sequence goes on along the minus strand of NW_027046323.1, from coordinate 19,299 downwards.
GCTTGAAAATGCTTATTTTAGCAAAACAGCACGTTTTGAGCTTTAATCAGCGTTTAACGGGTAAAACAGCATAAAAACGACGAAATTTTTATTATCTGTTTTTATTAATATTGCTTCTATTTAAACGATTTCAACGATCTAAAATGCTTGAAAATGCTTATTTTAGCAAAAACAGCACGTTCTGGAGAGTTTAATCTGCGTTTTAACGCAAAACAAAAGCACATAAAAAACGACGAATTTTTTTTTATTATTCGTTTTATTAATATTGCTTCTATTTGGAACGATTTCAACGATCTAAAATGCTTGATAATGATTATCAGCAAAACAGCACGTTTTGAGCCTTTTAATCTGCGTTTTAACGCGTAAAACAGCATAAAAACGACGGCTTTTATTGTTCGTTTTTATTATTGCGCCTATTTGAACGATTTCAACGATTCTAAAAATGTTGAAAATGTTATTTTGCGCAAAACAGCACGTTTTATTTTAATCTTACTTTAACGCGTAAAACGTTAATAAAAACGACAAATTTTTTATTATTCGTTTTTATTAATATTGCTTCTATTTGAACGATTTCAAACGATCTAAAATGCTTGAAATGCTTATTTTAGCAAAACAGCACGTTTTGAGCTTTATTTCGCGTTTTACAAGCGTAAAACAGCATAAAAAACGACGCAGCCCTTTTTATTATTCGTTTTGCCAATATTGCACTATTTTGAACGATTTCAACGATCCAAAATGCTTGAAAATGCTTATTTTAGCAAAACAGCATCGTTTTATTTTAATCTGCGTTTTAACGCGTAAAACAGCGTAAAAAGTTCTGACGAATTTTTATTAATCGTTTTTATTAATATTGCTTCTATTTAAACGATTTCAACGATCTAAAATGCTTGAAAATTATTTTAGCAAAAACAGCACGTTTTGAGTTTAAGTGCGTTTAACGCAAAAATAAGCATAAAAACGACGGTGTTCTTTATTATTCGTTTTATTACTTTCATTGCTTCTATTTGAACGATTTCAACGAACTAAAATGCTTTTGAAAATGCTTATTTTAGCAAAACAGCACGTTTTGAGCTGTAATCTGCGTTTCGCTGTAAAACAGCATAAAAACGACGAATTTTATTATTCGTTTTATTAATATTGCACTATTTGAACGATTTCAACGATCTAGGAAATGCTTGAAAATGCTTATTATTTAGCAAAACAAAATGTTTTGAGCTTTAATCTGCGTTTTAAAGCGTAAAACAGCATAAAACGACGAATTTTTGTTATTCGTTTTATTATTGCGTCTATTTAAACGATTTCCAACGATTCAAAAATGCTTGAAAATGCGTTTATTTTGTGCTGTAAAACAGCACGTTTTGTGCTTTATTCTGCGTTTAACGCAAGTAAAACAGCATAAAACGACACAAAATTTTATTATTCGTTTTTATTTTTTATTACCCGGCTTTGAACGATTTCAACGATCTAAAATGTTTTGAAAATGCTTATTTGTGCGAAAACAGCACGTTTTGAGCTTTTTTAATCTGTTTCTTTAACGCGTAAAGCATGTTACGAATTTTTTATTATTCGTTTTTATTAATATTGCTTCTATTTGAACGATTTCAACGATCTAAAAATGCTTGAAAATGCTTATTTTAGCAAAACAGCACGTTTTGAAAGCTTTAATCTGCGTCAACGCGTAAAACAGCATAAAACGACGAATTTTTATTATTCGTTTTTATTACTACGTTTCTATTTGAACGATTTCAATAATCTAAAAAATTCTGAAAATGCTTATTTTAGCAAACAGCACGTTTTGAGCGACCCTATGTTTTAACGTAAGTGTAAAACAGCATAAAACGACGAATTTTATTATTCCGTTTTTATTAATAATATTGCGTCTATTTGAAACGATTTCAACGATCTAAAAATGCGTTTGAAAATGCTTATTTTAGCAGCACGTTTTGAGCTTTAATCTGCGTTTTAGCGCAAAACAGCATAAAACGACGAATTTTATTATTCGTTTTTATTAATATTGCGTCTATTTGAACGATTTCCAACGATTCAAAAATGCTTGAAAATTTATTTTAGCAAAACAGCACGTTTTGAGCTTTATTCTGCGTTTTAACCGTAAAACAGCATAAAACGACAATTTTTATTATTCGTTTTTTTTTTTATTGCTCTATTTAAACGATTTCAACGATCTAAAATGCTTAAAAATGCTTATTTTAGCAAAACAGCACGTTTTGGGGTTTTTAATCTGCGTTTTAACGCGTAAAACAGCATAAAAACGACGAATTTTTATTATTCGTTTTATTAATATTTTCTATTTGAACGATTTCAACGATCTAAAATGCTTGAAAATGCTTATTTTAGCAAAACAGCACGTTTTGAGCTTTAATCTGCTTTTAAGCGTAAAACAACATAAAACGACGAATTTTTTTATTATTCGTTTTTATTAATATTGCCTTCTATTTGAACGATTTCAACGACAAAATGCTTGAAAATGCTTTTTTTAAAACAGCACGTTTGAGTTTAATCGCGTTTTAGCGTAAAACACATAAAACGACGTTTTTATTATTCGTTTTTATTAATATTGCTTATTTTGAAACGATTTCAAGATCTAAAATGCTTGAAAATGCTTATTTTAGCAAAACAGCACGTTTTGAGCTTTAATCTGCTTTAACGCGTAAAACAGCATAAAACGACGTTTTTTATTATTCGTTTTTATTAATTGCTATTTGAACGATTTCAACGATCTAAAAAGCTTGAAAATGCTTTTTTAGCAAAACAGACGTTTTGAGTTTTAATCTGCGTTTTAACGCGTAAACAGCATAAAATGACAATTTTTATTATTCGATTTTTATTAATTTGCTCTATTTAAACGATTTCAACGATCTAAAAGCTGAAAATGCTTTTATTTTAGCAAAACAGCCGTTTTGAGTTTTAATCTGCGTTTTACGCGTAAAACAGCATAAAAAGACAAATTTTTTTATTCGTTTTTATTAATATTGTTTCTATTTGAACAATTTAACGATCTAAAATGCTTGAAAATGCTTATTTTAGCAAAACAGCACGTTTTGAGCTTTAATCTGTTTTTTTGCAAAACAGCATAAAAACGACGAATTTTATTATTCGTTTTTATTAATATTGCGTCTTTGAACGATTTCAACGATCTATGCGGAAAATGCTTTTAGCAAAACACCCGTTTTACTTTAATCAGCGTTTTAACGCTAAAAAGCATAAAAACGACGAATTTTTATTATTCGTTTTATTAAATATTGCGTCTATTTGAACGATTTCAAGATCTAAAATGCTTGAAAATCTTATTTTAGCAAAACACACGTTTGAGCTTTAATCTGCGTTTTAACAGTAAAAACAGCTTTATAAAACGACGAATTTTTAATTATTCGTTTTTATTAATATTGCTTCTATTTGAACATTTAAACGATTCAAAATGCTTGAAAATGCTTATTTTAGCAAAACGGCACGTTTGAGTTTTAATCTGCTTTTTTTAACGGTAAAACAGCAAAAAACGACGAATTTTATTATTCGTTTTATTAATATTGCTTTTCTTCTATTTAAACGATTTCAACGATCAAAATGCTTGAAAATGCTTTTTTAGCAAAACAGCACGTTTTGTGTTTTAATCTGCGTTTTAACGCGTAAAACAGCATAAAACGACGAATTTTATTACGTTTTATTAATTGCTTCTATTTGAACGTTTTCAACGATCTAAAATGCTTGAAAATGCTTATTTTAAAACAGCACGTTTTGAGCTTTAATCAGCGTTTTAACGCGTAAAACCATAAAACGACGAAATTTTGATTATTCGTTTTTATTAATATTGCTCTATTTGAACGATTTCAACGATCTAAAATGTTGAAAATGCTTTATTTAGCAAAAACAGCACGTTTTGGTAATCGCGTTTTAAGCGTAAAACAGCATAAAACGACGAAATTTTTTATTCGTTTTTAATTATTGCTTCTATTTAACGATTTCAACGATCTAAAATGCTTAAAATGCTTATTTAGCAAAACGCACGTTTGAGCTTTAATCAGCGTTTTAACGCGTAAACAGCATAAAACGACGAAGTTTATTCGTTTTTATTAATCTTGCTTCATTTGAACGATTTAACGATCTAAAATGCTTGAAAATGCTTATTTTGAAAACAGCACGTTTGAGCTTTAATCGCGTTTTAGCGTAAAACAGCATAAAAAGACAAATTTTATTATTCGTTTTTTATTAATATTTCTTTTAAACGATTTCAACGATCTAAAATTTTCAAAGCTTTTTTAAGCAAAACAAAAACAAATTTTTTTTGTTTTGAAAGTTTAATCTGCGTTTTAGGCGTAAAAAGCATGAAAACGACGAAATTTTATTATTCGCTTTTATTAATAGCTTTATTTAAAACGTTTTCAACGATCTAAAATGCTTGAAATGCTTATTTTGCAAAACAGCACGTTTTACTTAATCTGCTTTTAACGCGTAAAGCAAAAACGACGAATTTTTATTATTCGTTTTTATTAATATTGCGTCTATTTGAACGATTTCACGATCTAAAATGCTTGAAAATGCTTATTTTAGCAAAACAGCAGGGTTTGACTTTTAATCAGCGTTTTAACGCCTAAACAGCATAAAAACGACGAAATTTTATATTCGTTTTTTTATTATATTCGTCTATTTGAACGATTTCAACGATCTAAAATGCTTGAAAATGCTTATTTTAGCAAAAACAGCACGTTTTGAGCTTTAATCTGCGTTTTAACGGTAAAACAGCATAAAACGACAATTTTAATTATTCGTTTTTATTAATATTGCTTCTATTTGAACGATTTCAACGATCTAAAATGCTTGAAAATGCTTATTTTAGCAAAACGGTCGTTTGAGCTTTAATCTGCGTTTTAACGCGTAAAACAGCATAAAACGACGAATTTTTATTTTTTTCGTTTTTATTAATATTGCTTTTATTGCTTCTATTTAAACGATTTCAACGATCTAAAATGCTTAAAATGCTATTATAGCAAAACAGCACTTTTTTGAGTTTTAATCTGCGTTTTAACGCGTAAAACAGCATAAAAACGACGAAATTTTTATTATTCTTTTTTTATTAATATTGCTTCTATTTGAACGATTTCAACGATCTAAAATGTTGAAAATGCTTTTTTTAGCAAAAACAGCACGTTTTGAGCTTTTAATAGTTTTAACGCGTAAACAGCATAAAACGACGAAATTTTGATTATTCTTTTTTAAATATTGCTCTATTTGACATATCAACGATCTAAAATGCTTGAAAATGCTTATTTTGAAAACAGCACGTTTTAGCTTTTAATCTGCGTTTTAACGCTAAAACAGCATAAAAACGACAAATTTTTTTAAATTTAACGTTTTTATTAATATTGCTTCTATTTGAACTATTCCCAAACGATCTAAAATGCTTGAAAATCTTATTTTAAAAAACAGCATTTTTGACTTAATCTGCGTTCAACGCGCAAAAGCATAAAAAACGACGAAATTTTATTATTCGTTTTATTAATATTGCGTCTATTTGAACGATTTCAACGATCTAAAATGCTTGAAAATGCTTATTTTAGCAAAACAGCACGTTTTGAGCTTTATTCTGCGTTTTAACGCTAAAACAGCAAAAAGACGAAATTTTATTATTCGTTTTTATTTTTATTGCTTTCTATTTGAACGATTTCAACGATCTAAAATGCTTGAAAATGTTATTTTAGCAAAACAGCACGTTTAGCTTTAATCTGCTTTTAACGCGTAAAACAGCTAAAACGACAAATTTTATTATACGTTTTTTATTATATTGTTTTATTTGAACGATTTCAACGATCTAAAGTTTGAAAATGCATTTTAGCAAAAACAGCACTTTTTGAGCTTTTAATCTGCTTTTTCGCTAAACAAAGCATAAAAACGACGAATTTTTATTATTCGTTTTTTTTTAAATATTGCTTCTATTTGAACGTATTTTAGCAAAAGCAAGTTTTATTTATCGTTTTAACGTAAAATGCAAAAAAGACAAATTTTTGATTATTCGTTTTTTAAATGTTGAAATCTATTTAAACGATTTCAACGATTCAAAATGCTTGAAAATGCTTATTTAGCAAAACAGCACGTTTTGTGCTTTAATCTGCGCTTTAACGCGTAAAACAGCATAAAAACGACGAAATTTTTATTTATCGTTTTTATTAATATTGCTTCTATTTGAACGATTTCAACGATCTAAATGCTTGAAAATGCTTATTTTAGCAAAACAGCACGTTTTGAGTTTTAATCAGCGTTTTAACGCGTAAAACAGCATAAAACGACGAAATTTTGATTATTCGTTTTTATTAATATTGCGTCTATTTGAACGATTTCAACGATCTAAAATGCTTGAAAATGCTTATTATAGCAAAACAGCACGTTTTGTGCTTTAATCTGCGTTTTAACGCGAAAAACAGCATAAAACGACGAAATTTTATTATTCTTTTTTTATTAATATTGCTTCTATTTAACGATTTCAACGATCAAAAAATGCTTGAAAATGCTTATTTTAGCAAAACAGCACGTTTTGAGCTTTAATCAGCGTTTTAACGCGTAAAACAGCATAAAACGACGAAATTTTTTTGATTATTCGTTTTTATTAATCTTGCGTCTATTTGAACGATTTCAACGATCAAAAAATGCTTGAAAATGCTTATTTTAGCAAAACAGCACGTTTTGAGCTTTAATCTGCGTTTTAACGCGTAAAACAGCATAAAATGACGAATTTTTATTATTCGATTTTTATTAATATTGCTCTATTTAAACGATTTCAACGATCTAAAAATGCTTGAAAATGCTTATTTTAAAACAGCACGTTTGAGTTTTAATCTGCGTTTTTAGGCGTAAAACAGCATAAAAACTGACGAATTTTTATTATTCGCTTTTTATTAATATTGCTTCTATTTGAACGATTTCAACGATCTAAAATGCTTGAAAATGCTTATTTTAAAACAGCACGTTTTGAGCTTTAATCTGCTTTTTAACGCGTAAAACAGCATAAAACGACGAATTTTTATTATTCGTTTTTATTAATATTGCGTCTATTTGAAGATTTCAACGATCTAAAATGCTTGAAAATGCTTATTTTAGCAAAACAGACGTTTTGAGTTTTTAATCAGCGTTTTAACGCCTAAAACAGCATTAAAACGACGAAATTTTATTTATTCGTTTTTATTAATTTTTTGCGTCTATTTGAACGATTTCAACGATCTAAAATGCTTGGAAAATGCTTATTTTAGCAAAACAGCACGTTTTGAGCTTTAATCTGCGTTTTAACGAGTAAAACAGCATAAAACGACGAATTTTTAATTATTCGTTTTTTTTAAATTGTTTCTATTGAACGATATCAACGATCTAAAATGCTTGAAAATACTTATTTTAGCAAAACAGCACGTTTTGAGCTTTAATCTGCGTTTAACGCGTAGAGCAACATAAAAACGACGGGTACATTATTCGTTTTTTTTTTATTAATATTGCCTTCTATTTGAACTATTTCAACGATCTAAAATGCTTGAAAATGCTTATTTTAGCAAAACAGCACGTTTTGAGCTTTTAATCTGCGTTCTAACGCGCAAAGCAGCATAAAAACGACAGAAATTTTTGTGTTGATTTTTTATTAATATTGCGTCTGTTGAACGATTTCAACGATCTAAATGCTTAGAAAATGCTTATTTTAGCAAAACAGCACGTTTTGAGAGCTTTATTCTGCGTTTTTAACGCGTAAAACAGCATAAAACGACGAAATTTTTCGTATTCGTTTTTTGTGCGTCTATTTGAACGGTTCAACGATCTAAAATGCTTGAAAATGCTTATTTTAGCAAAACAGCACGTTTTTGAGCTTTAATCTGCGTTTTAACGCGTAAACAACATAAAAACGACAGATTTTTTATTATACGTTTTTTTTTATTAATGGTAGCTTCTATTTGAACGATTTCAACGATCTAAATCTTGAAAATGCTTCTTTTATAAAACAGCACGTATTGAGCTTTAATCTGCGTTTTAACGTATTAAAACCATATAAAAACGACGAATTTTTTATTATACGTTTTTTATTAATATTGCTTCTATTTGAACGATTTCAACGATCTAAATGCTTGAAAATGCTTATTTTGCCAAAACAGCACGTTTTGAGCTTTAATCGTTTTAACGCGTAAAACAACATAAAACGACGAATTTTTATTATTCGTTTTTATTAATATTGCTTCTATTTGAACGATTTCAACAATCTAAGATGCTTGAAAATGCTTATTTTAGCAAAACAGCACGTTTTGAAGGTTTTAATCTGCGTTTTAACGCGTAAAACAACATAAAACGACGAAATTTTATTATTCGTTTTTATTAATATTGCGTCTGTTGAACGATTTCAACGATCTAAAATGCTTGAAAATGATGCTTCTTTTAGCAAAAACAGCGTTTGAGCTTTTAATCTGCGTTTTTAACGCGTAAAACAGCATAAAAATGACGAATTTTTATTAATATTTAGCTATTTAGCTATTTAAACAGTTTCAACGATCCTAAAATGCTTGAAAATGCTTATTTTAGCAAAACAGCACGTTTTGAGCTTTAATCTGCGTTTTTAACGCGTAAAACAGCATAAAACGACGAAATTTTTATTATTCGTTTTTTATTAATAACTAGCTTCTATTTGAACGATTTCAACGATCTAAAATGCTTGAAAATGCTTATTTTAGCAAAACAGCACGTTTTGAGCTTTAATCAGCGTTTTAACGCGTAAAACAGCATAAAACGACGAAATTTTGATTATTCGTTTTTATTATGCTGCGTCTGTTTGAACGATTTCAACGATCTAAAATGCTTGAAAATGCTTATTTAGCAAAACAGCACGTTTGAGCTGATCTGCGTTTTAACGCGTAAAACAGCATAAAACGACGAATTTTTTTTTATTATACGTTTTTTATTATGTTAGCTTCTATTTGAACGATTTCAACGATCTAAAATACTTTGAAAATGCTTCTTTTAGCAAAACAGCGCGTATTGAGCTTTTAATCTGCGTTTTAACGCGCGTAAAACAACATAAAACGACGAATTTTTATTATACGTTTTTATTAATGGCCAAAAGCTTCTATTTGAACGATTTCAACGATCTAAAATGCTTGAAAATGCTTATTTAGCAAAACAGCACGTTTTGAGAGCTTTAATCTGCGTTTTAACGCGTAAAACGCTTTATAAAAACGACGAATTTTTTATTATTCGTTTTTATTAATATTGCTTCTATTTGAACGATTTCCAGCAATCAGATGCTTGAAAATGCTTATTTTAGCAAAACAGCACGTTTTGAGTTTTAATCTGCGTTTTAACGCGTAAAACAGCATAAAAACGACGAAATTTTTTTATTATTCGTTTTTATTAATATTGCGTCTATTTGAACGATTTCCAGCGATCTAAAATGCTTGAAAATGCTTCTTTTAGCAAAACAGCACGTTTTGAGCTTTAATCTGCGTTTTTAACGTAAAACAGCATAAAATGACGAATTTTTTTATTAATATTTGCTTCTGTGCTTCTATTTAAACGATTTCCAGCGATCTAAAATGCTTGAAAATGCTTATTTTAGCAAAACAGCACGTTTTTGAGCTTTAATCTGCGTTTTTAACGCGTAAAAACAGCATAAAAACGACGAAATTTTTTTTATTATTCGTTTTTTATTAATATTGCTTCTATTTGAACGATTTCCAACGATCTAAAATGCTTGAAAATGCTTATTTTAGCAAAACAGCACGTTTTGAGCTTGTCAGCGTTTTTAACGCGTAAAACAGCATAAAAGCGGCGAAATTTTGATTATTCGTTTTTTATTAATATTGCGTCTATTTGAACGATTTCAACGATCTAAAAATGCTTGAAAATGCTTATTTTAGCAAAACAGCACGTTTTGAGCTTTAGTAATCTGCGTTTTAACGCGTAAAACAACATAAAAACGACGAATTTTTATTATACGTTTTTTTATTAATATTGCTTCTATTTGAACGATTTCAACGATCTACAAAATGCTTGAAAATGCTTATTTTAGCAAAACAGCACGTTTTGAGCTTTATTCTGCGTTTTAACGCGTAAAACAGCATAAAACGACGAAATTTTTATTATTCGTTTTATTAATATTGCGTCTATTTGAACGATTTTAACGATCTAAAATGCTTGAAAATGCGTTTTAACGCGTAAAACAGCATAAAATGACGAATTTTTTATTATTCGTTTTTATTAATATTGCTTCTATTGCTTCTATTTAAACGATTTCAACGATCTAAAATGCTTGAAAATGCTTTTTATATAAAACAGCACGTTTTGTGTTTTAATCTGCGTTTTAACGCGTAAAACAACATAAAACGACGAAATTTTTTATTATTCGTTTTTATTAATTTTGCTTCTATTTGAACGATTTCAACGATCTAAAATGCTTGAAAATGCTTATTTTAGCAAAACAGCACGTTTTGGCTTTAATCAGCGTTTTAACGGGGTAAAACAGCAAAAAAACGACGAAATTTTGATTATTCTTTTTTATTAATATTGCGTCCTATTTGAAGGGATTTCAACGATCTAAAATGCGAAAATGCTTATTTTAGCAAAACAGCACGTTTTGAGCTTTAATCAGCTTTTTAAACGCGAAAAACAACAAAAACGACGAATTTTTATTATTTGTTTTTTTTAAATTTGCTTCTATTTGAACTATTTCACGATCTAAAACGCTAAAACGACGAAATTTTGATTATTCGTTTTTTTAATATTGCGTCTATTTGAACGATTTCAACGATCTAAAATGCTTGAAAATGCTTATTTTAGAAAAACAGCACGTTTGAGCTTTAATCTGCTTTTTTAACGCGTAAAACAACATAAAAACGACGAATTTTTATTATTCGTTTTTATTAATATTGCTTCTATTTGAACTATTTCAACGATCTAAAATGCTTGAAATGCTTATTTTAGCAAAACAGGCCGTTTTGAGTTTTTAATCTGCGTTTTACGCGTAAAACAGCATAAAAACGACGAATTTTTTATTATTCGTTTTATTAATATTGCGAAAAAAAAAAAATTTTTATTTTTTTTTTTTTTTTTTTTTTTAAAAAATTTTAAAAAATTTTAAAAAAAAAAATTTTTTTTTTTTAAATTTGCTTTTAAAAAAACCAAAAACGGCAAAATTTTTTTTTAAAAACCCCTTTTTTTTAAAATTTTTTTAAAAAGGAAAAAAAAAAAAATTTTTTTCCTTTTTTTTTTTTCCCAAAAAATTTTAAAACGAAAAATTTTAAAATTTTTTTTTTTAAAAAAACCCTTTTTTTTTTCCCTTTTAAAAAGGAAAAAAAAAAAACAAAAAACCCAATTTTTTTTTTTAAATTTTTTTTTAAAAAAAAAAAAAATTTTTAAAATTTTTTTTTTAAAAACCCTTTTTTTTTTTTTAAATTTTTTTTTTTTAAAAAAAAAAAAACCCTTTTCCCCCTTTTTTAAAAAAAATTTTTTTTAAAAAAATTTTAAAATTTTTTAAATTTTTTTTTAAAAAATTTTTTTGGTTTTTTAAAACCCCCCCCTTTTAAAAAAAAAGGAAATTTTTTTTTTTTTTTTAAAAAAACCTTAAATTTAAAATTTTTTAAATTTTTTTTTTTTTTTTGGAAAAAGAAAAAATTTTAAATTTTTTTAAAAAAAGGAAAAAAAGGGTTTTTTTATTTTAAAAAATTTTTCCAAAATTTAAATTTTTTTTTAAAATTTTTTTTGGGAAAAAATTTTTTTTTTAAAAACTTTTTTTTAAAAAAAAAAAAATTTTTTTAAATTTTCTTTTTTTTTAAAAAAAAAAAAAAATTTTTTTTTAAAAAAATTTTTTTTTTTAAAAAAAAAACCCTTTTTTTTTTTTTAAAAAGGAAAAAAAAAAGGTTTTTTTTTTTTTTTTAAAAAAATTTTAAAAAAAAATTTTTAAAAAAAAAAATTTTTTTTGGAAAACCCCCCTTTTTTTAAAAAAACAAAAAAAAAGGTTTTTTTTTTTTTTTAAAAATTTTTTAAAAAAAATTTTTTTAAATTTTGTTTTTTTTTTTTTTAAAAAAACGTTTTAACTTTTTTTAAAAAAAAAAAAGGTTTTTTTTTTTTTTAAAAAAGGAAAAAAAAAATTTTTTTTTTAAATTTTTTTTTAAAAAGTTTTTTTTTAAAAAAAAAAAAATTTTTTTTAAAAACCCTTTTTTTTTTTTTTTTAAAAAAGGAAAAGAAAAAAAATTTTTAAAAAAATTTTTTTTTTTAAAAAAATTTTTTTTAAAAAAACCCCCGGAAAATTTAAACAAAAAAATTTAAAATTTTTTTTTTTTTTAAAAAAAATTTAAAAAAATTTTTTTTTTTTTTAAAATTTTTTTTAAGGAAAAAAAAAAAAAAATTTTTTTTTTTTTTTTTAAAAAAAAAAATTTTTTTTTTAAAATTTTTTTTTAAAATTTTTTCCTTTTTTAAAAAAAAAATTTTTAAACCAAAATTGCTTTTAAAGGCAAAAAAAATTTTTTTTTATTTATTCTTTTAAGGGAAACGACTAAAAGCTTGAAATTTTATTTTGTAAAACGTTTTGGTTTAATTGCGTTTTAACGCTAAAAAACTAAAAAGGGCGATTTTTAATCGTTTTATTAATTTGCGTTTTTAACGTTAACGTTTAAAATGAAAAAAATTTTTATTTTGCAAACAATTTTGGGTTTAAAAAACGTTTAACGGAAAAAGCTAAAAGCTATTATTCTTTTTAAATTTTGGTTTTAACGTTTTAAGGGAAAAAGCTTAAAAAGAATTTTTTAAAAGGGTTTTTTATTTAATTGCTTTTAAGGGTAAACACTAAAATTGAAATTCTTTTTTATCGCTTTTTTTAATTGCTTTTTTAACCTTAAAAACAAAAAGCAAAAATTTGCTTATTTTAGAAAAATTTTTATTTTAACGGTTTTAACGCGAAATAGCATAAAAACGACGAAATTTTTATTATTGTTTTTATTAATATTGCGTCTATTTGAACGATTTCAACGTTCTAAAAATGCTTGAAAATGCTTATTTTAGCAAAACAGCACGTTTTGAGCTTTAATTGGTTTTTTAACGCGTAAAACAGCATAAAAACGACGCATTTTTATTATTCGTTTTATTAATATTGTTTCTATTTGAACGTTTTCCCAACGATCTAAAATGCTTGAAAATGCTTATTTTAGCAAAACAGCACGTTTTGAGCTTTAATCTGCTTTTTAACGCGTAAACAGCATAAAAATGACGAATTTTTTATTATTCGTTTTTATTAATATTGCTTCTATTGCTTCTATTTAAACGATTTCAACGATCTAAAATGCTTGAAAATGCTTATTTTAGCAAAACAGCACTTTTTTAAACCCCTTAATCTGCGTTTTAACGTAAAACACATAAAAACGACGAAATTTTTATTATTCGTTTTTATTAATATTGCTTCTATTTGAACGATTTCAACGATCTAAAAGCTTGAAAATGCTTATTTTAGAAAAACAGCACGTTTTGAGCTTTTAATCTGCGTTTTAACTTTAAACAGCAAAAAAATGACGAATTTTATTATTCGTTTTATTAATATTGTTTATTTAAACGATTTCAACGATCTAAAATGCTTGAAAATGCTTTTTTGCAAAACAGCACGTTTGTTTTTTAAATTTCGCGTTTAACGCGTAAAACAGCAAAAAAAACGACGAAATTTTTTATTCGTTTTTATTAATAGTGCTTCTATTTGAACGATTTTAACGATCTAAAATGCTTGAAAATGCTTATTTTAGCAAAACAGCACGTTTTGAGCTTAAACCCATTTTAACGCAAAAACAGCATAAAAACGACAAATTTTTTTATTATTCGTTTTATTAATATTCGTCTATTTGAACGATTTCAACGATGTAAAATGCTTGAAAATTTATTTTAGCAAAACAGCACGTTTTATTTTAATCAGCGTTTTAACGCGAAAAACAGCAAAAAAACGACGAAATTTTTTTTTTCTTTTTTTATCAATATTGCGTCTATTTGAACGATTTCAACGATCAAAATGCTTGAAAATGCTTATTTTAGCAAAACATCACGTTTTGAGCTTTAATCTGCGTTTTAACGCGTAAAACAGCATAAAACGACGAATTTTTTATTATTCGTATTTTATTAATATTGCTTCTATTTGAACGATTTCAACGCTCTAAAATGCTTGAAAATGCTTATTTTAGCAAAACAGCACGTTTTGAGCTGTAATCTGCTTTTTAACGCGTAAAAACAGCATAAAACGACAATTTTTATTATTCGTTTTTTTTTAAATTTATTGCTTCTATTTGAACGATTTCAACGATCAAAAATGCTTGAAAATGCTTATTTTAGCAAAACAGCACGTTTTGGCTTTAATCTGCGTTTTAACGCGAAAAACAGCAAAAAAACGACGAATTTTTTATTATTTCGTTTTTATTATTATTGCGTCTATTTGAACGATTTCAACGATCTAAATGCTTGAAAATGCTTATTTAGCAAAACAGCACGTTTTGAGCTTAATCTGCTTTTTAACGCGTAAAACAGCATAAAACGACAATTTTATTATTCGTTTTTATTAATATTGCTTCTATTTGAACGATTTCAACGATCTAAAAATGCTAAAAAAATGCTTATTCTAGCAAAACAGCACGTTTTGAGCTTTATTCTGCTTTTTAACGCGTAAAACAGCATAAAAGGAAATTTTTTTATTATTCGTTTTTTATTGCTTTTTTAAATTTCAACGTTTTGCTTAAAAAATGCTTTTTTTTAAAAAACAGCACGTTTTGAGTTTTAATCTGCGTTTTAAGGGAAAAAACAGCATAAAAGGAAATTTTTTTTTTTTTTTTTTAATATTCCCGTTCTATTTAAACGATTTAAAGATCTAAAATTTGAAAATGCTTATTTTCCAGGTTTTAGCTTTAACGCAACGCAAAAAGAAAAAAAATTTTTTTTTTTTTATTTTTTTTTTTATTTAACGAAAATCAAAAGTTTAAAAATCCCAAAGAAAAAAGAGTTTTACTTTTCGCGAAGCTAAAAAAAAAAAAACGTTTTTTATTATTCTTTTTATTAATATTCGTCTATTTGAAGTTTGACAAAAAGAAAATGTTTTTTTTAAAAACCCCTTTTTATTTTTAACATTTTTAACGCGTAAAACGAAAAAAAACGAAAAATTTTTATTACGTTTTAAAATTGCGTCTATTTGAAACAACGTTAAAAAATTTGTTTTAAAATGCTTTAAGCAAAAAGCATTTTTATTTTAATTCGTTTTAATTTAAAAAGAAAAAAAAGACAAATTTCCCAAAAAATTTTTTTAAATTTTGCTTTTTTGAAAAATTTAACGTTTAAAAATGCTTAAAAGTTTAAGAAAAAACAGATTTTGGTTTTATTTGTTTTTGGTAAAAGGGAAAAAAACGACAATTTTTTTAATTTTTCTTTTTAAAAGCTCTTTTAAACTTTCCGTTAAAAAGCTTAAAATTTTTTTTAAAAGAAAAATTTTGGTTTAAATCTGCGTTTTTTAAGGGTAAAACACTAAAAGAGTTTTTTTTTAAACGTTTTATTAATTTGCTTTTTTAACTTTTCCCGTCAAAACAAAATTTTTTTAAAAAAATTTTTTGACTTTAACGGTTTTGCCGAAAAAAAAAAAGACTTTTTTTTTTTTTAATTTGCGTTTTTTTAACGTTTTAACGAAAAAATTTAAAAATCTTTTTTAAAAAAAACGGGTTTAACAGGCTTTGGGCGAAAACGATTAAAGAAAAATTTTTATTATTTTTTAAAATTTTCCTTTTTGCATTTCCGATCAAAGTTAAAATTTTTTAAAAAAGGTTTTTTAGAAAACGCGTTTTAAGGTCGCTAAAAACGCGAAAAAACGATTATTTGTTTTTTTTAAAGTTTAACGATTAAAATTTTAAAATGCTTATTTTAAAAAACTTTTATTTTTTTTTTCCGAAAACGGAAAAAAAGAAAAAATTTTATTATTCGTTTTTATTAATATTGCGTCTATTTGAACGATTTCAACGATCTAAAATGCTTGAAAATGCTTATTTTAGCAAAACAGCACGTTTGAGTTTTTAATCAGCGTTTTAACGCGAAAACAGCATAAAAACGACAAATTTTTATTATTCGTTTTTATTAATATTGCGTCTATTTGAACGATTTCAACGATCTAAAATGCTTGAAAATGCTTATTTTAGCAAAAACAGCACGTTTTGAGCTTTAATCTGCGTTTTAAGGGCCTAAAACAGCATAAAACGACGAATTTTCTATTATTCGTTTTTATTAATATTGCGTCTATTTGAACGATTTCAACGATCTAAAATGCTTGAAAATGCTTATTTTAGCAAAACAGCACGTTTTGAGTTTAATCTGCGTTTTAACGCGTAAAACACATAAAACGACGAAATTTTTATTATTCGTTTTTATTAATATTGTTCTATTTGAACGATTTCAACGATCTAAAATGCATGAAAATGCTTATTTTAGCAAACAGCACATTTTGAGCTTTAATCTGCGTTTTAACGCGTAAAACAGCATAAAAACGACGAATTTTTTTATTATTCGTTTTTATTAATTTGCGTCTATTTGAACGGATTTCAACGATCTAAAATGCTTGAAAATGCTTATTTTAGCAAAACAGCACGTTTTGAGCTATAACACTGCGTTTAAGGCGTAAAACAGCATAAAAACGACGAAATTTTTATTATTCGTTTTAATTAATATTGCGCCATTTGAACGATTTCAACGATCTAAAATGCTTGAAAATGCTTATTTTAGCAAAACAGCACGTTTTGAGCTTTTAATCTGCGTTTTAACGCGTAAAACAGCATAAAAACGACGAATTTTTATTATTCGTTTTTATTAATATTGCTTCTATTTGAACGATTTCAACGATCAAAATGCTTGAAAATGATTATTTTAGCAAAACAGCACGTTTTGAGCTTTAATCTGCGTTTTAACGCGTAAAACAGCATAAAAACGACGAATTTTTATTATTCGTTTTTATTAATATTGCGTCCATTTGAACGATTTCAACGATCTAAAATGCGAAAATGCTTATTTTAGCAAAACAGCACGTTTTGAGCTTTAATCTGCGTTTTAACGCGTTAAACAGCAAAAAACGACGAATTTTTATTATTCGTTTTATTAATATTGCTTCTATTTAAACGATTTCAACGATCTAAAAATGCTTGAAAATGCTTATTTTAGCAATACAGCACGTTTTGGTTAACGCGTTTTAACGCGAAAAACAGCATAAAACGACAAATTTTTTATTATTCGTTTTTATTAATAGTTTTATTGCATTTCAAACGTTGCAAAATTTTTTTTTAAAAAAAAACCTTTTAAAATTTTTTTTTTTTTTTTTTTAAAAAAAAAAAACCCCGGTTTTTTTAAAAAAAAAAGGGGGTTTTTTTTTTTTTTTTTTTTGAAAAAAAAATTTTAAAAAATTTTTTTTTTAAAAAAAAAACCCCGGGGAAAAAATTTTTTTTTTAAAAAAAACCCAAATTTTTTTTTTTTTTAAAAAAATTTAAAAAACCTTTTTAAAAAAATTTTTTTTCCAAAAACGTTTTTTTTTTTTTTAAAAAAAAGGAAAAAAAAAAAGGAATTTTTTTTTTTTTTTTAAAAAAAGAAAAACAAAAATTTTAAAATTTTTTAAAATTTAAAAAAAATTTTTTTTTAAAAATTTTTTTTAAAAGCTTAAAAAAAAAACCCGGTTTTTTTTAATTTTTTTTTTTTAAAAAAAAAATTTTTTAAATTTTTTTTTTTTTTTTTTTTTTTAAAAAAAAAAAAAAAAATTTTTTTAAAAAAACCCCCAAAAAAAATTTTTTAACCTTTTTTAAAAATAAAAAAAATTTTTTTTTAAAAAAGGTTTTTAAATTTTCAAAAAAATTTTGGGTTTTTTAAAAAAAAAACCCCCTTTAAAAAAATTTTTTAATTTTTTTTTAAAAAAAAAAAAATTTTTTTTAAAAATTTTTTTTTTAAAAAAAAAAAAAATTTTTTAAATTTTTTTTGGTTTAAAAAAAAATTTTTAAAAAAAAAAAAATTTTTAAAAAAAATTTTTTTTTTTTTTTTTCAAAAAAAAACCCAAAAATTTTAAAAAAGGTTTTTTAAAAAACCTTTTAAAGGAAAAAGGTTTTAAAACCTTTTTTAAAAAAAAAAATTTTTTTAAAAAAAATTTTTTAAAATTTTTAAAATTTTTTTTAAAAAAAAAAAAAAGGGGTTTTTTCCCCCAAAAAAAAGAAAAAAATTTTTTTTAAAAAAAAAATTTTTTTTAAATTTTTTTTTAAAGGTTTAAAAAAAAAAATTTTTTAAAAAAAAAAACGAATTTTTTTTTTTTTAAAAAAAAAGCAAAAAAGGTTTTTTTTTAAAATTTTTTTTTTTTTTTTTTTAAACCCAAAAAATTTTTTTTTTTTAAAAAATTTTTTAATTTCCCCCTTTTTAAAAAAAAAAAACAAAATTTTTTTTTTTTTTTTAATTTTTTTCTATTTTGAACGATTTCAACGATCTAAAATGCTTGAAAATGTTTATTTTAAAAAAACCCTTTTTTTTTTTTTTTTAAAAAAAAAAAAACAAAAATTTTTTTTTTTTTTTTTAAATTATTTTCTATTTGAACGATTTCAACGATCAAAAAATTTTTTTTTTGGAAAAAAAATTTTTGGTTTTTTTTTTTAAAAAAAAAAAAGCCCAAATTTTTTTTTTTTTTTTAATTTTTTTTTAAAAGAAAAAAAAAAAGGGGGAAAAATTTTTATTTTAGCAAAACAGCACGTTTTTTTTAATTTTTTAAAAAAACACCATAAAAGACTTTTTTTTTTTTTTTTTAAATTTTTTTTTTTTTTAAAAATTTAAAATTTTTTTAAAAAAAACCCTTTGGCCCCCTTTTTAACGCTTTAAAAAAAAAAGGAAAAAAAATTTTTTTTTTTTTTTTTTTTTTTGGAAAAAAAAAAAAATTTTTTAAAAAAAAAAACCCTTTTTTTTTCCCCCAAAAAAAAAAAAAAAAAATTTTTTTTTTTTTTTTTTTTTTTAAAATTTTTTTTTTTAAAATTTTTTAAAAAAATTTTAAATTTAAAAAGCAAAAATTTTAATTTTTTTTTAAAAAAAAAAAAAAAAATTTTTTTTTTTTTTTTTTTTTTGGCCAAAAAATTTAAAAGAAAAAATTTTTTTTTAAAAAAAGGGGGTTTTTTTCCCAAAAGGAAAAAAAGGGGAAAAAAAAAAAAATTTTTTTTTTTTTTTCTTTTAAAGTCTAAAAAAATTTTTTAAAAACCAAAATTTTTTTTTTTTCCCCCGGGAAAAAAAAAAAAAAAACCAAAAAAACCCGGAATTTTT